>NC_058406.1:167300256-167446601 GCF_002201575.2 Neomonachus schauinslandi
AACACTTCCATATACACCAGCTAAATGTGGTATTCCATATATATGTATATAAAGACACACACGCACACACACTGAAGCTTAACACTTCCAAATACAGGTTGGAGTCCTTTCCTACTATCAAAAAGAATAGGGGTACTAACATAATAAAATAAAATTAAAAAAAAAAAAAAGAATAGGGGTAAAATACAAATTTCCGGTAACTCAGAGATATTAAAAGAGGACAGGTCCATTCTCAACAAGTCTGTAACTGACCAGTAATAGATGGCTCCCCTGTGTTACTAAGAGGGGGCTGGAGATCAAGGCATTCTGCTGATGAGGAGAGAAGGCAGCAGGTATCATGAGACATGATGGGTTGAACCCCCCAAATACTCTTATTGTCCTCAGGAGTCTGCCCAGTTGTAGCCCTGGTAGCTACTGTGTGGCCACCGGAGCTGGGGCTGGATGACTGTCCATCCCAGCCAGATATTCAGACCACGTGCAGCTGTGTCAGGACTCTGCCTCCTCTGAGCCCCATGAAGCACCCTCACCCTGGCTCACTCATCCAGAGATGATTTCACCTTTGTAAAAAGAGTTTGCTACAATGGATCCTCACTCCCCAAACACACTTAAGAGTGATAACCACAGCAAACATTCACCCTTCCTACTCATGATATATGGACTAGACAATCTAAATACAGCAGAAATTAAAATAATGCTTAACCTAGGCCACCATGAGAATGGGGAAAGGCTTTGGACAAGCTCTAAGGCACAAATGTTAACTCCTCTCTTTCATGAGAGCACAACCACAGATACAGTCAGAGGTTCTATGAAGCTTTAGACAGAGGATTCAGGTATCCGAGAGAAGTAGGTCGTCTACACTGGTGACTCAAACCTTTTTAACCAGGATACTATAAGAAATGGATTTCACACTATGACTCCACGACCAAAAACATCTATGTAAATAAATGAACTGAGCCAAGTTTCATAAAACTTTATTTTTCTTTACTGTATGTGATCTACTCTAATTTTTCCTTAGGTCTTTATATTTTTAAATAAAGTAGTGCCTCTTAGATGTTTCTAAAAGACGGAATAGACATCTCTTGATTTGTCCCACTAAGGAAAAATAAAAACCCCGGACATTATATGACACAAACACAGGACAGTCTAGAACTCAAGGAAAGACATGATGTGCATTCCTTGGGTTTTCATCTACATTCCAGACTTGGAACTGAAGAAGTCTACGACCTAGAAACCTCAAAGGGCAAAAACAAAAAATGAGACAAAATCCTGCTTCCTCTGCCAAAAGACCACAATAGGGACAGCCTAGTAAGAAACTTTTAGACAATAACTGCTCTACTCAAACATCACAGGAAAAAAAAAAAATGTAACCCAACCACCCATACCAGCAAAGGTTGAGTGAGAGCCTAGACTTCCACCCTCACCAGCCTACAATAAGGTACTCCAAAACCCCCAAGTGGGTGATGTCATAGGAAGTCACATAGGGAGCCCAGACTTTCATATCTATCAACGATTATCAAGGCCACCTCCTCACCCCTGCAATGTCAGTCAAGCTGATGTGAGGAGGCTGGACTTCCATCTCCATCAAGCAATAAGGTGGCCCCTCCTTTCTGGGATGGTGTCAGAAGAAGCCTGGTGGAAAGAGTCAGGACTTTTCACCACCATCCAGTGATAATGAGGAGGCCCTAACTCCCAGGTAACATCCGGCCAAAGTGGTCGCAAAGCTAGCTAAAACAGAAAGTTTAAACATGATTAAGTCTCATAAAATGAATATGTTCAAATTTTGATTAAAAAAAGCAACTCATAACCAAGAACAAGGAAGATCTCCTACTTAATGAGAGAAAGATAATCAGCAGATGCCAACACCAAGATGACAGAAATCTCAGAACTATTGACAAAGATTTGAAAGCAGCTATGATAAAAATCTTCAGTGAGCAATTATACCTGCCACAAATGAAAAAACAGAAAGCTTCAGCCAAGAAACAAAGTTGCAAAGAAATAGAAGACATAAAGAACCACCAAATGGAAATGTTATAACTAAAAAATGTGATAACCAAAATTAAAAGGTCAATGGATGGGTTCAATAGCCAACTGGAAAAGAAAGATTTCATTGCAAAAAGTAGAAGGAACTTTCTCGTAAGTGGAAATGTTCTATATCTTGCTTTGGTTACATAATACAAGTATCAAAACTCAGAACTCAACACTTAAGATTATTTAATATACAATAGCAAGCATATATCTTAAGAATGAAACAAAACAGAATACAGACATTAGATATAGTTTACTTTTTTTTTTAAAGTTTTTATTTAAATTCCAGTTAACATACAGGGTAATATTAGTTTCAGGTATACAATTTACTGATTCAATACTTCCATACATCACCGAATGCTCATCACAACAAGTACACTCCTTAATCCCACCCTCCTCCCCTCTGGTAACCATCAGCTTATTCTCTATAGTTAAGAGTCTGTTACTTGGTTTGCCTCTCTTTTCTTCCCTTTGCTCGTTTGTTTCTTAAATTCCACATGAGTGAAATCATATGGTATTTGTCTCTGATATATTTCGCTTTGCCTTATACTAACTCCATTCACATCATTGCAAATGGCAAGATTTCATTCTTTCTGATGGCTGAGTAATAATATCCCACTGTGTGTATACATATATATATATATGTATACACACACCACATCTTTATCCATTCATTAGTTGATGGACACTTGGACTGTTTCCATAATTTGGTTATTGTAGATAATGCTGCTATAAACATTGGGGTGCATGTATCCCTTTGAATTAGTATTTTTTTTTTTTTTAGAGATTTTTAAATTAACATATAATGTATTATTTGTTTCAGGGGTACAGGTCTATGATTCATCAGTCTTACACAATTCACAGCACTGTGTATTGTGTAGATATATTTTACTTTTAGATAGAGTTGAGAAATGATTTTTGATTCCTGTTTTCATTCAGATCACTCCCACCCAACACATCTACCCACTGAGTCAAGTCCAAGTTCTATTTTCTTGCTATATGTTGATAAAGTGAGATAACCTATAGAATACCTGACATCGACCAAGTGTTCAATGAACATCCGTCTCCATTTTTATCTTACTGCCCTCCTCCATCACAATGGAGGACTATTTGGCATTAACATTTTTAACAATTGTGAGTCAACAAAATGGTAGTAATGTAACTTTAAAGGACAAACATAGTACAGACTTCAAAAGTGACAATCCTGGAATGAAAAGGGCAAACTGAAGTGAAATTTGGCCGGGGGGGGGGAAAGGGAAGGAGGGTGGGGAGGGTGGATCAGAAGGCAAAGAAGAACTTTTCAAATATACAAACAACCTTGGTGAGAGAGTTGAGAAATGAGGTTATGAATAAAGATGAAAGCCAATACCTGCAGCTTGTAACACACTTTCTGCTGTTGACCTGACAGCAATCCCTGTCAAACAATACTAATGGAAAGAAGTGACTAATAGTTTAGGAAGTCTACATATTACAATGTGGTATTTCAGGAAGGGAGGAAGAAGGGATGGTACAAAGTTAACATTAACGGAGGACTTTTCATCCTCCATCACTAAGGTATTAGAAATCAGAAGGGAGGCTTTCACCGGTCTCTGGTTAGCACATCCATCACTGTCAGTAACCGTCTAAGCATGATGCCTTAACATGTGGATCGTGTGCTGTGGGGGCTATCATGACCTCTAGCCCCCCATGTCTGCATGAGCATGTGCACATACCTGCCCCCATCCGCAGTCCCTGTGGCCCAGGGATCGTGTGGGATGTGCTGTTGATGCACTGCTGCCCGCTAGGGCCTAGCCAGCCCCCTCTCCTAGCCAGGGCTGTGCGGATGGCTCCAGGGGCTGGGGAAAGCCAAACTGCCAAAACTGAAGTTGCCTCCATTCCCATCTGGGAGGCCAGGTGTCCTCACACCTCTGCCTTCTTTGTCCCAGTGGGCAGTGCTGGAGCCCACAGCCCCAGCAGAGAGCCCTTGCCCGACAAAGCCAGAGGCCAAGCCTTAGTCCCATGTGGGGCTGGAGTCATGTGCCTGGCTTGTCAGTATTTATTGCCTCCATATGTGCTGTACTCTGGGCCCACTGGCCTACCACTTCTGCCCACCATCCTCAGCAGACCCTCCCCGGACCCAGCCAGGAGAACTGTGGGCCCAAGTATGCACAGAGGCCTCCCCTGTGTCCCTCCTCCCTTGTGCCTCCCCATCAGGCTCTGGCCTAGCATGCTCAGAACCAGAGACAGACCCTGAAGGGAGGGTGGGGGAAGAGGGGTTAAGGCCACCCTGAAAATGGAAAAAGGGGAAATGAAAACAAGGCCTCTTATAGCTCACACAACATTATCCCCACCACACCATGATGCTCTGGGGAATAAGAGCTATTTTTAACTACCTCTACATCTTAATTATTGCTTAGTTGGTAAAACCATGGGTTTTGGAGTTGAATAAATCTGGTTCTACCACTGTCTAGCTGTGTGGCCTTGAGCAAATTACTTAAGCTTTAGGTTAAGGTTATCTTACCTATAAAATTGAAATACTCCTAACTTCTTTATAATGTTTTAGAAGAATTAAAATGAAATGTATTTAAAGTGCTCAATGCTTGGCACATTGAGTGCATGCTCAACAAATGTTAACTATTGCTTTATTACTTCCTTTGCTCTTAATATCTTAATCATCTTGATTTCATCAGAAACAAGTATCTTTACCCTTTGTATACACATCTGCATGTGTGTGGACACAATAGCTCCACTAAAAAAAAAAAAAAAAAAAAAGGTGACTGATCAGGTCAGTGTAGGAGGACAAAGGTCAGAAAAAGATTTCAGAGAAGAAAAAGAAGCTTAAAAGTCTCTTGAAAGAGTAATCCTGGCAACTAAAGAAAAATGAGTATTTCAGGCAAAAATAAGTATGCGTCAAATCACAGAAACATGCAAAAGGCTTGATAGGTTCCAGTTTGCCTTGATGAATGGGTGTGCTTCCCTCCCCCGAGGGGCTGGAGTGAGAGCACAGGCAATCTTGTTTGCTCACACTTTCTATTCAGAGTAACTTGCCAGAATGCTCAAGTTTAACCAGGCCCATAACTGTTTCACTTAATCTTCATAAATGTATATGTGTGCGTATGCACAGATACACGTAAGTCAAAGATCATGGTAGCTAAAAGGAGAGCCATAAGAGTCAATGGACAGATCTTAATTTGTGGATTATGAATCAGCATCCTTCAAACTTGTGACCTGAGGACGAAAAGTAGCTCAAAGGTCACTAGAGCCATTCATACATACCTAACTTGCTAAAGATTAATAAAAGATGCTCCTTTGAAATTTCTCAAGTTTACTAAGAAAACTGATAAAATGCCATCCAAGTTGGCATCACAAATTGCAGCTCAATACTCCTTAGTCAATCTGTGAAGCCACACTGTCCAATAAGGGACCCCAATAGTAGCCTGTGGCTATTTTAGTTTAATTACACTTAGATAGAATTTTTAATTTAGTTCCTCAGTTACACCAGCCACATTTCAAAAGCCACTCATGGCTGTGACCACCATATTGGACAGTGCAGATTACTGAACATTTCCATCACCAAATTCTACTGGATAGTGCAAATTTAAAAGATCAGTCTCTCTCTTCCCAATGTTAAAATCCGTTTGTTCTGTTCTGTAAATGTTGGAAGAACAAGTTGGAAGAACTTGGAAGAAAAAAAAACAAACTGAGATTGATGAAAATAATTTGACTTTTCTCATTTTTTTTAAATTGTTCTTAGTCATTTAAATAACCACATGTACATTTTAGAGATAAGAGAAAAAAGATAAAATGCCATATTAGGGGTTTTATAAAATTTTTGCTCTTTTAGAATGAACAGCACTTTCAACCTATTGCTCTTTTACAGAAGTAGATCTGAAGTGTATAGAAGTGACTTCTTGTTTAGTTATTTTAGACAGTAATCAGATCTTTATTACCCAAACTGGTTGCTTCTGTGTTGCAGATCAGTGCTATTTTTGTTGTTATAAGATTTTAAAGACCCAAGATTATCATGGAGGGATATAGAGATAAACTGGGAATCAGAGAAATCAGTTCTGGCAAAGCTCAGTCTCAAAGAGTCTGAAAGAGTGGCTCCCAAATGTCTATCCAGAGAGGACAGACAGAGGATGAACATTTTATTGGTCCTCAGTGAAATGGAAAACAAAACAAAAAACCAGATAGCTCAGGAGTTCTCCACTGGCCAAAGTTTTCAGTATAAAGCCTTGTCCTTTGATACTGTCTTCTCTGCATTTTTTTTTTTTTTGTATTAAAGGCTTATCTTTTATGAAATTAGATAAGAGGTGTGTTTCTGCACACGAGTTTTAAAGTTAACAAAAGTTATATAAACTGTGAGTGTCCCCATTTAAAGCAAAAATTTACTTGATTTACTTGTCTATAAAAGCTAAAGGCTAATGACCAAAAATAAGCAGGCCAATAGTTACTTGCAGATGGCATGAGTAAGGGAGGCTGGGAATAAGAGCTGCAGAGAAAGTAATGAGAGGTTTCAAAAATTGAGAAAAGAATACTTCCAAGGCGGGGGGAGGAACCCAAAAAACAGAACAGGCAAGACTTCATAGAACTTAATAGTTCAGATAAGTTTTGAAGGGGCCAGGTTTGCATCCATAGATCAGGGAAGGTAGCGAAGCAGAGGGACCAATTAAAATGAAGGTACAGATTAGGCAAGTTTGGAGCATTTATAAGGAAGAGTAAATCATCTGAAAAGAAATTATGGAGATAAGACAGGAAGATAATCAGCAAGTAGATTATAAGTGTAGGGGTTTTTGGTATTAGGATCAGAAGTCTGGGATTTTTCACTGAACAAGTGGAAAGTGAAGAAATGCTTTGAGCAGAGGGAAATAACCAATGTTGTATTTCAGTAATAAGGATGAATAAATACGTGACAATATTCATCTGTGAGATGAACTGCATCTTAAAGGATGCTCACAAGTCTCATTAAAACCTTCTCCCCATTCCAACACATACTTAATATTCCTTAATCCTAACTCCCAAAGCATTTATCCACACTACACAAGGCAGTACATGGCCACTTCAAGTCATGACTGTAAAATTAGGCATCCAATAAATCATGTGGTTGTTAATGATCAACTTCATTACCTATGTCCTTTAAAATACCAGGTCCATAATAGGGGCTAAGTGATGACTGCTGGTACAGGCCAACATCCCACAGCTCTTATGTTCCCACCCATGAGTCCTACAGTTGAACACTGGTGGGCAGGCGTGCATCCTGTGGACATTTTAATCACATATATAAACACTGCCCTAAGAGACAACTGAAGAAACAACAACACAAGTAAATGGCAGAAAGCATGACTGTATTTGAGAAAGGATTTATATTCCTACTTAGCTTTGCAAATCAGACGATGCTTCTAAAATATTTTACCAGGTTCCTCATTGGTCTAGATATTCTTGGCTGGTATACAAAACAACAAAAACAATTCTAAAGAATACACTCTGAAAGATTAGCAATTCATTTTATGGTGGTGTAAATTATTTCTAAAGATGCTTCTAGTCAGTTCTCAATATGATAGACATTAAAACATTGTAAACACCAACTGTTAGAATCTAAACCTCTCCTTTAAGATTAAAGAGAAGGGGGGGAAATCAAGTATACAGAGCTCAGAGCAGAGAAAACCCATCAAACCAACCACTTGCCTCCTTGGCCTGCTGCTAACAAAAGCCATGAGGAAGATGGCACCCCACTTCAGGTTTTCAGATTTCAGCTGAATCTTCAAGCTCTGCCCTATCTTCCATCTTCAACCCACTCACTCCTCCCATAAGGCCATTAACATCCTCAAGTCTTGCCCTACATAGTAATTTTCCCCAACTCTGTTTACTTATTAACAAACTACTCCCTTCTTTGTCCCTTCCCCAAATAAGACTATTAAAAGTACACTATTGTTTTTACTTTAGGCAGACCTAGATGGGCACTATTCTAAGCACATTACATGCTAGGGTAGATCAACTTACTGTTTGATAAATATTCACCCCCCTTCCTTCAGAGCAGAGTGTGTATCCCTATCTAATGACCTTGACCTTGGCCATAGGCGTTAACTTGGCCAATGGCTAGGAGTGGACAAGATGTGAGCAGTAGAGTTAAACATGCTTACAGGGGCACCTGGGTGGTGCAGTCAGTTAAGCGTCCGACTCTTGGTTTCAGCTCAGGTCCTGATCTCACGGTTGTGAGATCGAGCCCCTAGTCAGGGTCCTCTCTGAGCATGGAGTCTGCTTAAGACTCTCCCCCCTCCCCCAACCACACGTGCTCGCTCGCGTGCTCTCTAAAATAAATCTTAAAAAAATCATGCTTACCAAGTTTTGGCCTCCTATGCACTTGTGATAACCAGAAAAAGAGCATGCCCAAGGGGCTACTGCCCCTTCAACCTGGACCCCACAATGAGAGACACAGAGCAGAATGGACCCCAGCCTAAAGTAAGGAAACAGGTCCTGCCTCTCTTGGGAGAGGGGTGGAGAGAACTGGAGATGATGGCCAGTACCAGACCCACAGGGGCCTATAAGTCACAATAGGATTTTGCTCTTTATCCTAAGGCCAGTGGGGGACATTTAGGACACAGCTTCTACAAGTCTTCTCCATCCATCCAGATGCCGTTTGGGGTTCTTCCAGATCCTTCAGAGCTGCAGCATACTATTATAGAAACATGTACTACAACACAATTATTGTTCATGCATTGACCACATCACTAGTGCTGACTGCTGACTCCCACAATGGTTACTCTACTTCATGCTAAAGTCACAACAGTGACTGAACTCTGGTCATGTCAGTGAGAATTCGGAGGAACAGATGTTGGAATTGATGGGTCTTATCCCTTCAGGTACAGGACCTAAACATCTCAGAGATAGGAAAAGAGAAAGACATCCAAAGGCAGAGGAGCAACCCACAATAGCTATGCCTATCTCAGAGCAGATCCCGAATTCTTGCTCTGCAGGCAGCAGAACCGAATCAGGGGAGCAGCTGCTGAGAGAGGAGGTGGTTCTGCCAGCTGATACTAAAATAAACCAGAGAACAACAGGCAGCCCATCAGCCATAAGCCCTTTATTCCCATATGCATGGCTGACTCCTTGTGCAAGTCTCCACTTGATCATCTCAGTGAAGACAGTCCTAACCACGTAATCTAAGTAGCTTCCCAGGAAAACACCATACCATCATTTTCTGTTTTGATTCTCTACATGGCACTTGGTACTGATACTGAATGGCATTCTGTGTTTACTGTGTCCAACAAAAGTTTTAAGTGGTAAGAGAAGGAGTCCTGCCTGTGTCATTCATTGTTATAACCCTAGCACGGTGCCAGACACATGCACAGCACTCAGTGAATGGTTGTTAAATTAATGGACTAAGGAGAATGACATGCCTTCTTTTATACACATCCTTCTCTCTGGTATGTGTTTTCCTCTACGAGGCTGCTTCAGATGTTCCTGTTTAACTGGGATCTTTGAAGTCCTATAAACACATGCAAAGTGTGATGTACACGTGTGTCTGCATTTTTCTGGGTAAAGGAAACCTAGGTGTCAGAGAATCAAAGGATCCATACCTCTTATCGACTGAATTATGCCACCCCCCCCCAATTCATATGAAGTCTTAATCCCAATGTGACTACATTTGGAGACAGGACATTTAAGGAGGTAATTAAGGTTAAACAGGCCATAAGAGTGGACCCTAATCCAATAGGAGTGGTATCCTTATAAAAAGGGGAAAAGATAGCAGGGATATGTATGCGCACAAGAAAAAAAAAAAAAAAAAGAAAGAAAAGGGGAACAAAGGCAATTTGCAAGCCTAGGTGAAAGGTCTCAAGAGAAACCAAACCTGTTGACACCTTGATCTTGGGCTTCTAGCCTCCAGAAATGGGGGAAACTCTCTGTTGTTTAAGTCACCCAGTATGTGATATTTTTGGACAGCAGTCTTAGGGAACTAATACAGTATCCCTGTGAAGGTTAAGAACCATGGCTAAGAAACTACCATTTATCTGAGCATGTACATAGGCTGTATTCCTTATACACATCAATATACAACAATCCTGCTGGAATAAGATTGTTCCCATTCCACAGACCTAAACCCAGTAATAGTTCAGTTTGTCTGCACATTAGAATCACCTGGAGAACTTGTAAAGTCACTCATACCCAGCAAACCAGGAGAGAACCCAAGTTAATTTGTCCTCAAGGAGCCCAGACATCAAGTACTACTAACGACTGGCCGGAATTAAGACCCACTGAGTGAGGCAACCATAATCCCCAAACCTTGGAATACTGATTAGTGGCCTCCCATGTACTACTACTGCTTCTGACTGTCAATGCAATCCTGCTCATGGCATGCTCAGTGAATCTTGGTTATTCTGTCCCAGTTCGCCTTCATTCACCCTGTTTCCACCACAGCCCGATGTCTGCTTGGGGAAAACGCCCCCCCTTCTCAATTTTTATGGTTCAGGTGGGATCTTACTCCACCCCCCAGGGTTTAAATACGTGAACTGGTGCTAAGCCAATCAGCACATGCCATATCCCTTACCACATGACCTATGCTGTCCAATCAGAGAGACTTCTGCAGTGCCGTGGGAAGAGACTTATTTTCTGTCCTGTCAGATGTGTACACAGAAGGATCAGAGACAGAAACTGTCATAGCAGTCATGACCTCTCAAGAGGAACCCCTCTGGGTGAATAGGGCCACACAAAAGAGGCCCTATTCCTTCTGTTGAGAAGGAAATGCAGTCCAGGTGAAACAACTAGAAATCTGGATTAAACCTTTACCCCAGGCCAGATCTATAGCCAGGCTCTCAATGAGGTGAGCTAACACAACCTCTTCTACTTAACGCTGGTTGGGTTTTCCAATTCCTACAGCGGTCATGTCAAACTACACCTAGTCTCTTGCGACTAGGCAGGCCTTCAGATGTCAGTAAGGTCCTGTGGCTTTCTAACCTTGTGTGTTACATAAGGAATTTGAATTTTATCCTGAGTTCAGCAGGTTGCCCATGAAGGGTTTTCAGCAAGTTGGTGCTAAGGTTTTATGCCGCTGCCATACAGAGTACCTTTGAGAGGCTCAAAACTGGAGTCAGAAAAACTCATTATGAGGCTCTTGGATTCACCAGGTGAGAAGAGATAAAGACCTAAGTTAGGGCAAAGGTAGTGAGGATGAGAGGTCTGCCAATGATTTCAATCAGGGGTTGACTAACGTTTTCTATAAAGGTCCAGATGGTAAATATTTAAAGCTTCGTGAACCATACAGTGCCAACTACCCCATTCTGCCACTATACTACAAAAGCAGCAATAAATAAAAAGTCAACTAATGATCATAACTGTGTTCCAATAAAACTTTAAGAAAACAGGTGATTATTTGCCAACCCGGACTTAGACAGTAAAATGGGTCAAACTTGGCAATTCATTGGATGTGAGGGAGGAGGGAAGTGAGTCAAGGTAGCTGCTAGGTTTTTGGATCGTTATGTTCTCCGTGGTTGGTCCCAGAATATAAATTCATTGAGTCACTGAATGTCAGGAGGAGGACAGAAACTCATTAAAATTACAGAGCCAATAGCCTCATTTTACTGGTGATAATTATTGAGGGCAGGTGCCTTTAAGGTAGCAACTAGTCAGCAGTGCAAGCAGGACCAGAATTTCTAACTCTGGTTTCAATCATTCCTCTATTACACAACATTCCTCTCTTCTAGGTCTCTAGATAAAGATTTCTCTTTTTCTCGATACCACAGTGTTGCATGTAATTATTGTATATTTAATAAACATTACTAGACATCTATGATGACCTCTCCGTGGTCCTAGGACAGTCTGTCCCTCAGGAGCCTTAGTCTTATCTTTGTTACACATATTTCCTCCAAGCCATTTTTGTGCTTTTGATATTTTTAGATTTGACTTTTTTTTAAGTGGTTGTAAAACCTACATCATACTTCTTTGCTCTAAGGATTATTCACTTTCTAATCTGAACAATGTTTTATGTTAAAAGCACAGAGAATTTATTCAAGCCAAGAACTGAAGAACCGCTTATTCAGCCTCCTGACAAGAATCCCATACATGCATTATCAGAACATAACCACGGTCAACTCCAATTGAAGACAAAAAAATCCTACTAAAAGGCAAGCAAAATGCCTTATGACTGCTATGCAAAACCAAAAACCATACAAAAAGAAAAGGGCTAGGAAAAAATATGCCAAATACTAGCAATACCTGTCTTTTGAAGGTGGGTCTACGGATCACTTTTTTCCATTTACTTTCTAAAGAGTATATATTATAAGCATGTAATCACAATTATTTTAAAAGGTTAATTTAAAAGGTAGGGAAATGTTGCTATGTTGCATTTTTTTTAATTCCTGAATTTCTAATAGTGTCTTGCTTTAGGACATGAACAGAATATATTAAATTATGTAAAAATTAAAAAACCTTTAAGTTTACAACAAACTATGCTTTCAGGTCTAAATAGCTGATGTAGCTTTATAACTGCAGAAGTTATTTTTTTTTCATGCCCAGTGCATGACTCTTCCTCAAGTATTATCCGATTTTCCAGTACAGCTCCTTTTTTTCCTCATCTTCTGACAATCCCAAAATGGTTGGCCAACCGAGTATCATAAGTTCAAGTTTTTTTTCTGGACAATTATCTTTAAACAGGTTGCCTCACATTCTCATCAGAAGAGAATTCTTAGTTCTGTGATCTCACTCTGCTTGCTTCCTTCAAGGAATCTGGACTCCACTGTCCCTCCCTGAGAATGGGAGCCCAGAGGCCAAAATGGAGGACAAGTAGCCATGCCAGTAGCCATCCTTTTGGTTTGACAGTTGGCTCTTCTAAAAAGCCTGGCTCAGCATTATCAAGCCCTCAACCCCATTCCCACTCCAATGATGAGGGACCAGTGGGTAGACACAGAGGACAGAGAGGAGAAAAAGCTAGTTGGGATGGAAAGAGGCAGCTGTGGGTGGCCCTTGGAGACAGCTCTCCATTCTAAGTTCAAAAAGACCCAGTCAGCAGAAAGCAGATGGGAAAGCCTCTAGAAGCCGTCAGCAGAATGCTGCTTAAATCAACATCCGAAATGCTGTAACCTGAACGGACAGTTACTAAGAGCCCAGTCAGCCCTGTCTTCCCCCCTTGCCCTTTTCAGGCCAACACATGGCTGGTGCCACCTCAATACTAACTCCTGATCCTAAATATAAAGAAACACTCTTGCCCCAAGAAGTCCCATGAACAGGACGCCTCTCTTGAGGTTGAATCTCTTTGGGTTTGCATGAGCACCTTTGTCACATCTTAGTGTATGCCCATGCACTACTACAGCACTAGGGTGGGAGTTAGGGAACTTGGGCTTTTCTACATCCTATCACATGTTGTTCTGAAGGCATGATGCACTGAGCAAAATATCAGTTCATTTCACAAAAATTTTCTGAGCACATACCACACACCATGTTTTTTTGTAGTAAAGGGAAACTTCTGGTTAAATCATCTCCAGAAATGATAATGCCTAGGGGCGCCTGGGTGGCTTATTTGGTTAAGTGTCTCCGGCTCAGGTTATGATCTCAGGGTCCTAGGATGGTGCCCCATGTCAGGCTCCCTGCTCAGCAGGGAGTCTGCTTCTTCCTCTCCCTCTGACCCTCCCCCCAGCTTGTGTGCATGCTCGCTCTCTCAAATAAGTAAAATCTTAAAAAAAAAAGAAAGCATAATTCCTATAAAATCTACATTTAGATTGCTAACTTTCTTAGAAATAATACAATTAACTATACCCAGACATTGAACCTTATTTGGAAATTACGAAAATGAATGGATAAGGGCACAGACTTTGGAATCAGATTTTGGAGTTTGAATATTGGGTCTTCTGAGTGATTAATGAGTCCAATAAAAAGGACATACACATTCTAAGACAATCCCCTCCCTGATCCTAAAAATTCAGCAATACATTGCTTATAATGAAGAGCAGGATTGACAGGTCCCATCCATTGAGAACTTTCAAAGAAAACAAAGTGGGTCACTCAAGTATGAGCAGAGAGAGCCTAATATCTACAAACACCTGAATATCTAACAAGAACAGAGACCAGAATGAATGCGGAGGAGAAAAAAAAAAGCAACGTGGAAGAAACATGGAGAGCAAAGTAAACAACTGAACAAAGAGGTTAGCATTAATATCCTCAATGAAGTATGGAAAGACATTACATCCACAAAGATTAGAAGGCTATAAAAATTTCAAGAAAAAAAACCTCTTGGAAATATTAAAAATGATAGATGCTTGAAAGATAAAAATCAAAAAGTACAAACAAAAAAGAATAGATGAGAAACAGGAAACTGAAAGACTAAAAACTAGTCCAGTAACTTTATCATCTTAAAGATAACAGCTAGATAAATAAAAAACAGAGCTGGATAAAAGGAAATGAAATAATTCAAAAGAAATTCCCTGAAGTGAATGACATGAGTTTCCACTTTGAAAGACCACAAAATACACGACAGATAACAATAGGCTCACAAGGCATAGTCTCATAAAATTTCTCAACATTAGGGAAAAAAATTAAATAATTTCAAGAAGAAAAATTATTTCATACAAATGATCAAGAATCAGAATGGCTTCAGATTTCTCAAAAATCAAGACTGGAAACCAGAAGATATTAGAAGCCTCAAAACTGTAAGGGAAAATAGTTTAACTTTTTAAAATTTAATCAAGTTATCAATTAAGTACAAGGATAGAATATTTTCACATATGCAAATTCTCAAAAGCATGCTTCCTATGTACCTTTTCTCAAGAGGTAACTGGAGGATGTGTTCCATCAAAACCAGGTGAGAACAAGGTAGGATGAAGACCCAGAGTCCTAAAAGAGGGAAACTAACACAGACATCAAAAAAAAAAAAAATGCATCTGAAGGACTGAGGTGAAAGGCAGTCCAAACACAACAGCTCTGAATCAAGTCTAGAGACCTATTTGAAACAAGTCAGCATTTGGGGGGAAATTTTCTTCAGAGTGGAAACTGACAGAATACCTAGTGCATGAATGTACTGGAAGGAGATTTAACAGAGAAACTTCTGGTTCAAATTAGTGGTAAGTTTAGAGAACACTAAGCCAACAGTAACAACAATATTATAAAGCAATTTTTTAAAGAATGATTCTTATATTATGCTCACATAATAAAATCTAAATTTTAAGTTTATAAAGTATTTGTCATATTCCCTGGCATATAGTACGAACTCAATAAATTTAGCCACTATTATGATAATTTCAACTCTACATATATACACAAGCTCCACTCTCAACTTCTTTCACTAAGTAGCCTCAGGAATTTATTGCCCACAGCCTATTACCTCATATGCAAAATGGGAATTAATACGGTGTAGCAGGCATCACACAGAATGTTTAGAAGTAACAATCCTTGGTATATAGCAAACATTTACTAAATGGTAAAGGATATTTATCTGTCTATGCTCTTATATAAAATATTTATAAAATAAAATACTCTTATATAAAGTATGTTTTGTCACTTAAAAAATGAAACCCTAATTTAAAAAGATTAACACCGGGCGCCTGGGTGGCTCAGTTGGTTAAGCGACTGCCTTCAGCTCAGGTCATGATCCTGGAGTCCCGGGATCGAGTCCCGCATCGGGCTCCCTGCTCAGCGGGGAGTCCGCTTCTCCCTCTGACCCTCCCCCCTCTCATGTGCTCTCTCTCTCTTCTCATCCTCTCTCTCAAATAAATAAATAAAATCTTTAAAAAAAAAAATAAATAAAATAAATTAAAAAAAAAAATAAAAAGATTAACACCAAGGTCAAAAATAAATATTGGCTGAATATAAGAATTGCAGTGTCTCTGAATGTTAACTTAAAGATTTTTAAACACTAATAAAGGTGGCTGAAGACTCCACATACTAACAAAGATCAAGGACACGGTACAGAAAGACTAGCTAGACCAGGACAGGAAGTCAAAATGAAACAAACAAACAAAAAAAATGTAGGTAGAAAACCTTGTTAGAATATATTGAAAAATCAGAAGAGAAGGTCATGGCAATAATCAAATAAAAGTAGTTCACATGAATAATCAATAATCTGTAATAAAGGTAGAGGAACATAGCTTAAGTGTGACAGGTATGAGTTCTACAACTAACTTGAATCCTATCCTCATCTTGCACAGACCTCTCATTCCATCCAAGAGACACACCTTTTCTTACAAAAGGTAGGCTTTTCAGGAAACAAACTGAGGGTTGCTGGAGTGGTGGGGTGTGGGAGAGATGGGGTGGCTGGGTGATAGACATTGGGGAGGGTATGTGCTATGGTGAGCACTGTGAATTGTGTAAGACTGTTGAATCACAGACCTGTACCTCTGAAACAATACATTATATGTTAAAAAAAAAAAAAAAAAGAAGAAGAAGAAGAAGATAGCAGGAGGGGAAGAATGAAGGGGGGGAAATCAGAGGGGGAGACGAACCATGAGAGACTATGGACTCTGAAAAAACAAACTGAGGGTTCTAGAGGGGAGGGGGGTGGGGGGATGGGTTAGCCTAGTGATGGGTATTAAAGAGGGCACGTTCTGCATGGAGCACTGGGTGTTATACACAATGAATCATGGAACACTACATCAAAAACTAATGATGTAATGTATGGTGATTAACATAAAATAATAAAAAAAAAAGGTAGAAGTTTTCTATGGCTCTGATCTTGAAAAGTCATAGGGACAGAACGGACAGAAAGAGAGGATACCCTTCTGAAACTCAGTTATTTGTTGCCCTCACAAGAGCTCCCATCATGGGCCTCATTAAATGCTGTATCTACGGTGAATGAGATTGTTCATTATGCTTACACAGTGACCAAAACCAAAATACAAACACATTAATATTTTATCAACTAAATACCCATTGAGATTTGCTGGAATGACAAGTTACACCAGGTATAATGAGTTACTTAATATAAAGCCCAGAAGGAAATGTGGGGTGGTGTACGGGCTGACATTTTTAGTGGCAACAGAGTGGGCACTGAAGTCACCTGAACTTGGGTTTGTATTCTTACTCTATCATTTACCAGCTGGTGACCTTGAGGAAATTATTTAAGCTCTCTGGGCCTCGACTGTTTCATGGAGGAAATGGAGATAATATTAAGAACCATCTCATGGGATGGTGAACAGGTAGGATATGCAGAACAAACAACCAGTATGGTCTGGACTACAACCCATCAGAAGTCATTGGTTATCAACAACCAATGTAGCTGTACCAGGGTATTCTGGCTGAAGACCAACCCTAGCTGCTAATATCACTGAGTGCCTAATAAATGTTAGCTATTGTTATCCGTAGTTTCTTTTGCCTATGGTGACTATGAAGGATTTTCATACCCAGAAAAAAAATATGTTTAAATATTACTTTAATATAGCTATTTAGAGGATATAGCTATGGCAAATCAACAAAATAATGGGAGAGGAAAAAAAAAGAATTTAACTTCTCACTATCTGAGCTAAGGATTGGGTGACTCCAGAGAACTATAGGACCTCTGGCCCCACTCTGGCTGATGTCATCTGTAATTTCAGAAAAACTCATGATCCCTTGTAGAACATCCCACTTGCAAACCCCTTCAAAGTAGGCACTGTGCCACCCCTTCAATCATGGCAATAGTAATAGAAGCCATAAAAGACTCAAGACACCAGCTTCTAAATCTAAGCTTTGCCGCGAATACGTTACGTGACCTCGGGTGAGGGAACTTTCACATCCTTATTTATGAAATGGGAATAAGAGCGTCTGTTCCAGCTGCCAACGGATCATCTGTGGTTCAGATGAGAAACTGTATTTTGGAAAGCACAGAGTGCTGTGTAAAGCCAAGGCGGTAGGATTTCAATGATGATGGCCTTGGGGTGAGCCCCAGCAAACACGTGGGTGCCAAAAGGTGCCAGCTATTGAGTTGCAATTAAGAAACTCTGGCCAGGCAAAGCAGGTCAGAGGGAGGCAGGAGTTGCATGGGGTGGTACAGAGGCACTTAGCCAGCAATAGAACTAAGCATCAGCCAGAAAATCACTCTCCATTAGCATTAGAATCAGGGACGATGGCATCAGCACCCTGGAAACCTAAATCTTAAAGCTTTAAAAGCAGAAAGGGGGCAGGAGATAGAAGGAAATAGGGAGCATGTTCTTATCTTGGCAAAACTGTGAAACTGGCCAAGTTTATTTTCAGTATGTTTTTCACTCTTCCTGACATTGCCCCTACTGTTTTCCTGAAACCCCAAACCTAGGTTGTAGGATCAGAGCGCCCTCGCGGTACCTGCTGGTTGGCCTGTGCACCCAACCCCTGCTCCGCAGGCAAACACCCACCAAGGCCTAACCTCTCCAGAAAAAGGACTCCTGTTCTGAAAATTATACCCTCCTCCAACATTTGTGAATTCCAAGTCCTATTCCATACCTGTCCGACCTGGAGTTATTACAAAACGAATTCACAAGAAAATGGCAATGGCCCATAGGTTCTTAAAAGTCATCCTTTAATAGCCTCATTTTTAAAGGGAATTCTAAGGATGATAAGGTCTCAATCCAGTATTACCCAAAGTTTACTCACTAGGAAAATGGACAGACATCTTCCGTTTTTATCAAATTCCAGCTCTACTACTTACTACCTGAGTGACCATGGGCAAGTTACTTAACCTCTCTGCGCCCCTTTCATTATTTATAAATGGAGATGATCCTGGTACCTACTATACAGGACTGATGTGAAGGTGCATGAGTTAATATAGGATAAGCAGATAAGACAGTGCCTAGTACCTGGTATTAGTATTTCTCAATAGTTTGATATTTTAGTTAGAACACTCATTTGCACCAGGCACCACCCATCCCTCCCAGAAAAAAAAACAATATCTTGCCCAAGAGGTAATACATCTAAACTCCTGATGGTCCTTGCTCTACCAGTTTTCCCTTCTTTGTATCTTCAAATTCTCTCTTTCCACTGGGTCAGTTCACACACATCATCTACAAACTCTCAAATATTCCTAGCTTTAAGAAAAAAGAAAAAAGAAAACAGCTTCCTTTGAATTTGTTTCCCATCTAGGTCAGGGCCTCCATCTTCCTCCTTATGTCTTCTCACCATATTGACAACTCCTTTAATCTCGATCGCTCTCTTGATAGAACTATTTCTCCCTTCATTCCACTTCAATACATTTGCATCAAGAGTAGTGTCCTCATCACCCATTTAATCCTTGAATTCTTATAATATGGATTTGCTTCCCCATTTCATTAGAATAGCTCTTACTACTTGCCAAACCCATGGACACTTCCCAGCGCGCACCTTGCTGGCATGATGCTGGCACACTCCATTCTGACATGGAGTCCCACTACCACTGACTGCTTCTCCCGGTCTCCTTCAGCTTCCTCGTCCTATGCCTTCCACACTGTAATTGCCTGGCAGACACACTCCTCTCATACAGGAAGATCTCCATCTCTCACCCACATGTGCACGGAAGGATGGGAGAAGGACACCACATGAACCCGTGGGAGAAAGGCATTTGAGGTGGGAGAAGAATATAAAGATAGGGTGGGGAAGGATTCAAGATGCACCACAAGCCAGCAAACAGCTAGCTGATCACCCAGCTCCAGGGACTATCAGGGCAGATTCCTAAGGAAAAAGGGAGGGACATCGGCCTGGAGCAGGAAGGCCCTAGCAGTCCAGGAAGGGCTCTGGCTGCTAAGGAGTTTGGACTTTATTTTACTGCAGTGGTGAAGAGTCAGGAGCAATTACGTGTCTGCCACACCCTACCAGGCAATCCTCCCATGCATTTTCCTGTTTTCTAAGGTAATTTATTATTTCAGACTGGGGAAAGCTACCAAATAAAACAAATAGAGTTCATCTTTTTAAATTTATAACCACATTATTATACTCCACAGACTGTTGAGTATCCTACCCCATTTACCATACACAAGAAAGGTCAAAATTGATGTTTCTGGAATATACCAGAGAAGTGTGCCCCAAAGAAGGAAACAATCCCAAATCCTAGCTTCCTTTCCCCCTGTGAATATTTCTCACATCTCTTCCTTTGCTCTTATTACTTCAGCTTGTTTTTTTCAATTCCTCCAGGTTATGACCAAGCTGTCTATAGCAGTTCATTCACTCTTCTCTTTAAAACTATGAGGACTTCTCCTGGGGAGTCCAGGGCAGTGGGTGGGCCATTGCTGTGGGTGTGGCAGCTCCCTGATTAGGAGCTCAGAGCCCCCACACAGCCTACCCTGCTCACAGGTCCTGGCCATGCCTGCACCTTTTCTACTGGGATACCTTCACAATCTCTGACCTGACTGTAAGTCTCACGATGGTAAGGTTCACAGCCTTAGATTCTTTTACATTGCCCAGTGCCTTTCATACTGCTGAGCCTATCACGGGTGCACAGTGAATAGTTATTGTCCAAATCAAGTAGAAATTTACACTCATTTGTGCTAGGCATGCAAGTGAACTTGGAAGGCAGCATGGGGAAACAGCAACAATAAAAACCTGAAGACCTGGGGCTCCTTACAAGGAAAGAAGCAAAACTGTGCAAAGCAATATCAAGATAAACACCTTATTACTGATTTGATCCCAAAACCTGAGTTTTTCCTATTGTAGATCTCAAATAAGCAATATTTATTTTACCATAATGTTGTTTTTCCTTAAATTATGAACATTTCCATGAGAGAGCTAGTAAACTGGAACCACCTACGGAACCAGAACAAAACCAGAAAGCAACATAGTACAGTGAAAAAGAACTCTGGAATACGGCAAATTTGGCAAGAAAGCCTGGTTCTACCACAAATTAGCTGTGTGGCCTGGCGGAAATTACATATCTTCTCTGGACCTAAAGTCCCTCAACTATTGGATGGGAAAACCACCCATCCCACTGCATTATGAAAACTAATGTTTAGAATGGACACCAAGAACCTGGCTCAGAGTAGGCACAAAATAACATTAGCTATCTTGTTTTCTCTGCAACTGTGTGCCTTTGTTGTGTCAGAGCTGTAGGCACTGAAGATGTAGCAGAAAAAAGTCAAATGCATGTTCTCAGAGGGCTTGTGAGAACAGGATGAAAGCCCCAGTCTTTCTCCCAGTGAAAAATACACATGATGTCCATACACAAATTGTACATAGTTGTAAAGGGATTAATAATCTAAGATCCTAAGAAGAAATCAGGAACCCTGCCCCTCTATCAGTGTCTCCCAAATGTGTTGAGTAAGAATGACTCAGGAATCATGTTAGATTAAGGGCCCCACTTCTGATTTACCAAAACAACAACACACCCAAGGGAGGGGATTAGGAATGTGGGTGTCATGAAGTGTCCCAGGAAAATTTTATCATTAAAGAAAGACCTAAAAAGAGGTCAAGGTCCAGCACACCTGCTTTTCGTAGGCTTACCCAACCATATATTAGGGCTGTTAAACTCAACCATTAGGAAGTGCTTGAAAAATATTTGTGAATGTAAAAAATATTCTAAGCTACTGAAGTAATGTTCTACCCCCACAAACTTCCTTGATGACTCCAACACAAATTGTTGATCCCAGTTTATCCACACAGAAGTGTTTATTAAGGACCCCAACATAAAAAAAGCTAATTTTTCTCAGAAAACAGAAAAAAGAGAAAGCAAGAGCTCGGGCATTACAAGGCTCTGACACACATCTACTGACTCAGCCAAGACCAAGAGCTGGGATGCCCCACCCCTACTTCTTGGTGACTGGTTGCTCTCTCCTACACCTATAAATAGCTGGTCATCAAGGGGGCAATACAAACTTGAGACAAAAATCAAGTGCAAAGTACATCTACTGAAGTCTGGTTAATAATGTACTCACCTCCATGTAATACACATGCATATAGGAATTCTGTAGCAATCCCAGATTCAAGTATTCTATGCCAAAGTTACACGGACCAGTGGAAAAATCCTAGTGGAAATCCTAGTGTGTTAGCATCCAAATTATACCTCCAAGACTACTGTTTGTGCTTGGAAACAATTCTGCCATCAGGACTTATACTCAGTTTGAGGCCAGGTAAAATGTGGTCTTTGCACGTGAAACAAGCACCACTCCCACTACATAAAGGAACAGCTGATGAAAGACCCAATTCTAAATCAGAATGGCACACAGCTGCAAAACCAGCCCCTGGCCCCTGCCATTCTCAAAATTTAAATCACACTAGAAACAGTCAACCAACCTAACAAAACGGAGTTCATGACTCCCCTTGGCAAATAAGGCCAACTCCTTTCAGGGACAGGTAAGTTTGTTCCCCACTCCAGTTAAGCTCCTCTTCTGTGGATTCAAACATGGTCTTCCCTTTCCTGTCCTCATGCTCTTGTCTATCTTTCTCCAAGGTAAGCCTTTCCTCATCTAGGTTTCTTTCCTTATTTGACAACAATGACTCAATATCCAGAGCTTGATAAAAGTCCCTTTTATAGTAAGTAACATAAGAATTTGTTAACAGCTTTTTCTTGGATGCAAAACCAGTGGCATTTCTAGGCTATATCCATGCTTAGATCTGGAGTAACGTCAAAACCAAGGGTGTATATTTGCCATAGCCATACTATACTCTTGTATAATGTAGCACAAAGAGCCCACCTCAGGAAAGCTGCTCCCTCCTAATCTTATCCAAATGCCTAAACTCTACCCCTTAATGCAATTCCCTTATTTTTGTGAGAGCCTCATTATCAATGATTTGTCAATACAGAGAAAATCCAAATTGAGGAAAATTTGGCACAATAGTACATGTGAGGCATAGGATCTCTAAAATACAGCTTGGGGACGCCTGGGTGGCTCAGTCGGTTAAGCGTCTGCCTTCGGCTCAGGTCATGATCCCAGGGTCCTGGGATCGAGTCCCGCATCGGGCTCCCTGCTCCGCGGGGAGCCTGCTTCTCCCTCTGCCTCTGTCTCTCTCTCTGTCTCTCATGAATAAATAAAAATAAAATAAAATAAAATAAAATAAAATACAGCTTGGCCGTTCCTTAGAAAGTTAAAACACATTTACTATAGGACTCAAAAACCTCACTCCTACCTCTTTATACAAGAGAAACTTACATTCACACGAAAACTATTTACAGTGGTTATTCACATTTACCAAAAACTGGAAACAACCCAAGTGTACTTCAACTGGTGAATGGATGAACGGTGGTATGTCCATTCAGTGGAATATCACTCAGTAATGAAAAGGACTGTGTGGATACATGCAACAATATGGGTGAACTTCAAGTGCATTACACTAAATGAAAGCAGCCAGACTTGAATGGCAACATAGTATATTATTTACATGACATTCCCAAAAACGCAGGAGCACAAGGATGGAACTCTGATGTTGGTGAAGGGTAACTACAAAGAGGCACAAGGAAACATTTTGGGGTGTAGGAAGTAAATTTGATGTTAGTGATGATTATAAGACTGAATACATTATATTTGTCAAAACTCAAAGAACTACAAAAGGTGCATTTTATGGTATGTAAACGACCTAAATAACTCAAATTTTAAGTTTCTTAACTTACTAATATAGAACAGAGAACATTTGAAATAGGGACTCAAGTTTCAAAACCATAAAATAGTTTAAATATTTTATCTCAGGAGAACCTGACTGGTTTTTTTTTTAATCAATTTAACCAAATTTAGATTATGATTGTAAATGTGTGTTAATTCTTAGACAAAAAGAATCCATTTTTTGTTATGTAGCTTCTACAAGATTTATATCAGCTGGACAAAACATTTTTCATTTTATCTTTGACTGTTTATAGCCTATTTATATAGACACCTTTTTTCCCCCAAAAAATATATTAGGGCATCAATTTTCACCAAAGACTTCTTAATCCTTAGATGATCCTAATATTGTTCTTTGGTGCCTATCAAGTCACCATGTTAGGTTGATTATGGTCTTCTTTAATGGTTATCTGGCCTAACTCAGCCATATCGTCTCTGGAAAACTAATGGAATCATACAGCTCTGACCCAATGTCAATTTTATAGAGTGCTTAAAATTTTTCTTCTTTTGCAAGATCTGAAATTCTGCTTTGCAATCAATTTACATATTGTATGGCTGGGGGATTATCAGACCACTAGACAGCCCCACTGATAAAAGAGCAGGTGTTAAGTGACAAGTAAATTTTGTGTGGGGGAGGGGGAATCATTTAAGTGATGAACCTTTAGTGAATATACTGTTATAACTTTTACTTTCCTCTTCTGCCTCATAACTGCAGGGAATCAGATAATACATTAAAAGTGAAGATGCTTCATATTTTACCAATTACATTTTGTTGGTCTTACCCAACTCTGAGAACCTACATTCCTTCGCGGAGCACCTACTACTATGCCAGACACTACATTATGTGGCCATAAAAATGGCTTATATGCTTTTTTTTTTAATTAACATAATGTATTATTTGTTTCAGGGATACATGTCTGTGATTCATCAGCCTTAGACAATTCATAGCGCTCACCATAGCACATACCTCCCTCCCCAATGTCCATCACCCAGCCACCCCATCTCTCCCACCCCTTCCACTCCAGCAACCCTCAGTTTGTTTCCTGAGATTAAGAGTCTCGTATGGTCTCCCTCCCTCCCTGGTTTCATCCACTTAGATGCTTTCTTAAGTATGGCAGGAAGGAGACATCACTGCCATCATGTTGTCTAACATTTACTGAGTGTTTATTGAGAACTACCAGAATCGGCCAGAATTGGCCCTCTACATGCCTATGAGGTCATTACTATTGATATTCTCGTTTGCTAAATAAGAAGTCTCAGAGCTGTTCAGTGAATTACCCAGGCCCACACAGCAGGTCGTCAGCAGAGCTGGGGTTCACACCCAGTCGAGCTGCAGAGCTTGTACATTTAAAGACAGCTACAGCCCTCACCATGAGACACAAGCAGGCCTGAGCCCGTTCTGGCCCCAGCTCTCCAGGTGAACTATAGCTTGAGGCTTCACACCCCATGATCAGTCCACAAACATCTGTCAAATCACTGAAGACTCGGGAGTTTCCTGGACGAAATACCACCAAACACAGCAGCATGGGCAGCTGAGGAGCAAAGAGCTGAACTTGGCATCTGGCTCCTCCCAGCCTCAGTGCCCTTGGAAAAAGTCTGAAGGCAGAGAGGCAGCCGCCCCTGTCACCCAACAGCTGCCACCCCTTCGTGCTCTTCACTTGGGGAGGCAAGCTGTGCCTGCAGCTTCTTGCACCCACACTTTAGAAAAACCAGACTAAATATAGCCAAGTTTGCTCTCATGAGCCAGCTCAGAGCTGGTAGTGCTGCCACATTCTACTTCAGAAAATTGGGGAGAAATCAGCTTGATTTACAAGAGAGCTGCTTTCCTTGCTTCCTCCTGTGGTTTCAAAAGGACTGTATGCAAGATCCAACTGGACTGCAGGGAGTGCTGAAGGTTTGGCCAAGCAAATCGAGCCTGCAGGAAAAGGAATGTACCAGATGTGACTTAGGGTAGCATCCCCATTCACTTTCCTGCCCATAAAGGGCTAAACAACCACACCACTGAGACTTCGGGGGAAAAAATCCATTAAGTAGAACATACTCTACATACACCACTGTTTCATGCCCTTTCTGCCATGCCCCACCCATCGATATCCTGGACCAAAGCTCACGCGAATGCTCCTCCCTTGGTTAGGCTATCCCATCCAGCTCAGAACTAAACGCTCCATTTGTTCTCAGACCTCCCATGTAACGTTGCTTGTACTTTTACTTAGCACTTAGATCATTCCACCTAATCTGCTCCTTGGTCTCCTTCAGCAAAGTGATGATGGGGAGGTACAGAACAGGCTAAGCTCCCTTCTTTATTAGACTCCCCCCTCCGCCCACAAATCTAGTAGAGTTCCCTGAACACAGGCTGTGTTCTATTGCCTATGAGCAGAAAATACAAAACCTATATGAATGCCAGTGAAAGGGTTTGCAATTCCCTACCCCTCTCCTAACTAAATGCATGACATGGGACCCTCCCTGGAGTTCAAGCACCAGCTTCGGATCCCGGGCTGCCCCCCCTGCGCAGGTCACCACAGCATCTACCATGACTCAGCCTAACAGAACACAGTGACCGCAGCAAGTCCTGGGCAATCTCCCATTATGAGCGCCAGCACTTGTTTCTTCTGGCTTAAGAGTACATACAGCAAGACAGAAGAAAGGGCTGGGCCAGGCAATGCAAGAGTAGGATTAAACTGAAGCCCTCCCTGTCTGAACTGGCTGAGAGGTCCCCAAGAAGTGATGGGAGTGGCAGCAACCACCCCCAGCAAGCATGGAGGCAGGGTTTGAGGCCCCACTTCTCACACTGGTAGGAATTTTCCATGTTGGGCTTCTAATCACTACTCTCAGGTCTTAAAGTGATTCATAGAAGCTGCTGGTACAGAAAAGTCAAATCTTATGCGCTAGAGAACAAAATTAAGTTTAGGGTGGGGGAAAGAAGGAAAAAAGACCCCTCGGTGATAAGTTGAAGTGGAACAAAATGGGGCAGCAGCTAGTTGAACAAGAACATCCTAATGCACAGGTAAGATCCCGTTAGGGAAACTAGTCTACACTCCCACTGCTTCTACGGCTCCTACTCCGTGGGGGTGAACACAGGTGGGAGTTCTCTCAGGGGTCTAAGGGGCTACTGGAGGAATCAGAACCATCCATCATCTCCCATTGTCTTCTCATTCATTCAACAAGCTTCATAAAGGGTCTACCACGGGCCTGGCCTAAGACACAGTGCCTACCTGCACCGAGCACCAGCACCACCAAGTACAAGAGGTGATTACACTCGATGTTTTCAAGAAGAAATCGCAGTTAGAAAAATGTCGGTGGGCTAGCTCTGACAGCCCTCCTTGCTTCACGCTTCACAGGAGGGGAAATCCGTGAGGACACTTCGGTCTCTCCCCACTCTCTCAGGGGTAATTAGATTCAGAAGAGGGGACAACTACCGACATTCAAGTCTAGGAGAGGGAACAAAGCACACGTGTCTCCTGCCTCTCTCCTTCCCTTGGAGTCCCATCTGCCTGCTGAAGGAGCCTATGTTCTCTGGGCTCCCCAGGCTGTTACAGGGGCAGCAACTCCTAGGAGGGACAAGTGCTCTGCTTGGGTGCAATATTAACAAGTCTACTTTATCATCTAACCCAAAGCCAAACAACAAACCAAAACACACACAAAAAAACCAAACCAAACCAAAACAAAAAAAACCCCACCAAAAACAAAAACCCATGGAGGTATGGAGGTTTGTAATAAAGAGGACACTTGTATCTCCCATCATGAGTCTCTGTGACTCAGTTCTGAATTCAAATGGGGTAGAGAGCTTTCACTGACGACTCCTTCTCTTTGCTATGCTTGTCTGACTAGCTCATTTGCCCTTTCTCCCAGCTGCTATTATGTATCCTTACAATAACTTGGTGATGGGCAGGTTTTTTTTTCCTTTTACAGGAGAAAAATTCTAAAACCTGAGCCTTGAATGACTGAGGCCATTTGATAGCCAATGTGTTCATTTAGGATGGAAAGTTCAGATTCCTTAACACAGATATGCCATCTAGAGCATACTGCCTTCCATTTGAAATCTTTGGGGATGGGGAGTGCTGAATATTGGAAATCATTTTTATGCCACATAAGAGTCTATTAGATCTGAAATAGAAGCACTACACACAAAAGTTTATCCACCCCCACTTTGCTTATGCAGCTCTGAGGATGAAGCAAGAAGGGAAGGAAATGTGAACAAGGAGTAGGAATACCCTTCTCTTGCTTCAGCGCATTTATACTCCATTCATGAAACAATTACTGCAGTCCTTTAAGTGCCAAGCACCAACCTTGGAATACAGAGATGAATACAATACTGTCCCTGATGAGTCCACTTTTTTCCTCTCCCTGTGTAATAATGCAATCCATTTCTGTTAAACATCACCTCATGGACACAATCATCTACACAGTCTGTCCATGGAGAACGGATTACTTTTTGGTTTCTGCATGCTACCTCTCTGTAGTGGCCCTAATTTTTCCAGTTATTTGGGGTAATTTACTAAAATACAATTTTTTTTTTTTAAAAAGACAATGGATGTAAGCATAATCCCAACCTAAATGCAGACCATGTACTCTATGGCTGGAAAGCATAACCCTAAGCTGCCCAGCTGCCTGTAAATGCGAGGCATGGGTCGCCACCACGCTAAGGAATAGAAACAAGATACTGTAATTAAATTCAGAGAAGAAAACATAACCCAGGGTAGCCATAAAACAAAGGGCACCTCTATCATCTTAAACTCAAGGCTAAGGGTTCAGCAAAATGAATGAGCTCCCTATTCTTAACACTTTTACTACTTTTAGCACTTTACACTTAACACAAGGTCAAGCTTACTTAAACAGGTTACACATGATAAAAAAAACCTTCTACTTTGCTACTAATTAGGTTTGTACGAGTAAGTGAAAATTCAGGATACAAAACATGCCAAACAGTAAAGCTTTTCTTTGTTTTGTTTTGTTAAGAAGGATGGGAGTACAAAAAACATTTCCTGAGGATCTATGTTCAAAGCACCCTCCATAAGCCCTCTCCTTTATTAAATCCTCCCAACTTTCCTAGGAAGTAAACAGTAGTGTACCCTTTTCCCCAGATGCAGAAACTAAAGTTCAGATGTTAAGTAACACGTCCTATTCCACTTCCTCTGGCCAAATTCCTTCTCTGAATCAGTGTTTCTCAATGAACCTAGGGACACTGGCTGTTACTTGGTTTTGGGTTGTGAACTTTGTATGGGATGGCCATGCACTGAGGGACATATAGCATCCCTGGCCCATGGACAAAAAAAAATACCAACAGCAGACCCAACATATCCCAATCACACACTTGGAGGACTGTTACCCCTTGGATGAGAACCACTGCTCTAGAAGATTCTTTGAGCATCAGGACAAAAGACTGAAGAGAGGGGCACTTCCTTTAAAAATTTCCCTTACCTTCAAATCTCTCAGAAGTCCCTTATTTTATGGCCCTTGGGCTCCTAAGAAAGCCCCATGCACACTTATGAAGTCAGTTACAAAAGTGGCCATGAATTTATTTCCCATACATTCCATAAGCATTTACTGAAAACCTACTATGGGTCAAGTACTGTGCTATGGGCTGAGAATATAAAGTCAAAAAGTACAAGGCACAAACCCCGAAGGGGTTACGGTCTTATAGTCTAGTGAGAGATTGAGTGTGGAAATGTTAAAATAGGTGTAAGCACAGGTACTAGGGAAGCTTAGTGCAGAAGGCACCTCCCACAGGCCAGGGCAGAGAGCTGGGAAGGCAGAGGGAACAAAGGGTTGAGACAGGCTCCCAGAGGAAGAGAAGTTTTCCCTGAGCCTTTTGAAAGATCAAGTGAGAGTAGCCAAGAAGCGCTGACTAGGCTGAGCAAACTGCCTTTGCAAAAACAGAGCTAGGGAATCCTCTTTGCAGCTGAAGTTTAAATGACTTCCTTCGGTCCTCAAGTTGAGACCTCATTGTGATTCAGACTTGGGATCTCCTGTTTACTAAACAAGCACTTGAACCAAAAAATCTCTAGAAAATAAAATAAGTCTCTGCAGTCTACCTGTAGTTCATTCCAAAGCTCTTGTTTTCTCGCAAGGTCTGACTGCTGATATAACTCATCAGACGAGAAATATGACTAATTTTATACTTCTTACAGTGAACAGGAAATTGTTTTCAAATACACTGCGGACTGGCAACCAGTGGGAGTGTCCCTCACTTGGAAACACAGAAAAGTGCAGAGAAAAAGAGAATAACCAAGGTCATCTGAAGGGTGAGGCAAGAAGGGGTGCCAGCAGGTCAACCTAACCTTGGCCTGAAGCTCAGGAGGAACTTTATCTTTTTTATCTTTTTTTGCTCATCTGAAGTCTTGTTTCACTTACAATCAACTGTAACGATGCAGAAAGCCAGATTCTCACATTATTATGTTTGCACAGTACAAAACACTTAGAAACATCTTTGGCTATTTTTTTTCCAAAGCCATGTATGTTAGAGATGTAATATAAAAACCATAGATGTGAATATAATATAGATAACTAAAAGCAGCCAGCTGGGGCACTCTGAACCTCAGCCCAAAGGCAATAGTTTTTTGAGTTAAGGTACTGAGCAGAAGAACTGGGTTGTTGCTACTTCAGATGGTTAAGTAATTATAATGAGAGCAGGAGTCAGAGTAGTTCAATTGCTCTCTCCTGGGGCAGAGAGGGGAGAGGGAAGCAAGACTTGTGGTTCCCTCTTGCCTCTAGCCTACAAGGAACAGACTCATTTCCCCTTGGCAAGGAGCCAGATGCACTGGCAGGCATGCCCTCTTTTTCCTACCCCAGTTCCCCTCTTACCTGAGCCACACTCAGGATAACTCTGCGGGGAACTGTAGGCTCTCCTTCAGTCCCATGATTACCGCATTTTATCGTTCAGGCACAGTTTGACCTCTAATTTGACATCGCAAACACATCTGGTCCACATATTTCTCCCCATAAACTACCCTCCACACAAAAAAGTCTGTGTTCCAAGGGAAGAGAATCTGAAAGGAAGACTCGGGATCCCTCACAAACCTCCCGCCCACTGCTTTCATCCCGGAGGTTCAGAGGAGACAGTATTGTAGAGCCAAAACTGCAAAGCCAGAGGCCATAATTATACTAGAAAAGAGGAAGGTGGTCTTCGAAGAAAAGAATTCACCCACATGGAAGAGACTGGTTGTTCTTTTTTATTCCTGGCTGATTCCATTTCTTTTCTATAAACTTTGCTAACCCCGGGATGGTCGTATAGACAGAGACAGGTGTAGGGACACCTCCACCCTCTGAGTACATCTGCTGCCACCGCCGCCGGGTGCGCACGATAGGGGCCCTGGACCCAATCGAGGGCCATGCTTCCCGATGACGCACCTGGCCAGGGTCCTCTCCCACATGTGGGGGGCAAAACGAGCATCCCCAGCCCCTGGGCCACCCAGCCGGCCCCGGTTAAAGGGGATAGCGAAAGGGGCACCTCCGGGCTGAGACCTCATGCCGGTCTCTCCGGCTTTCCCCCCATTTCCAGCACACCGTGTCGCATTAGGGGTACTCTTCGCCTCCAACCACAAAGTCCTGCGCACCTACATGTCTTTCCAAAGCAACTGAAGAAAGCGCCTACTGGCCTTCCGTGGCTCAGGTGAGTGCCAAGAGGTGTAGGAAGAAAGGGCCCGCTCGCCACCACCCTCTTTCCTCTCCTCCCCACGTTCGCCAAGATTCATCAGGGATGTGTGTATTGGGGTGCGCGGGTTAAGAGGGAGCTTAAAATGCCCAAGCGTCCCTTACCTTCCACAGCCATTCTCTCAGAGCTTCCCTAATGCATGCATAATTTTCTCGGCCGAGATACTCCTCCTGCCCCGCGCTCCCCCCTCCTCGCGCTTTCGCCTAAATATTCTGCGCTCATCTGCTCTGGACCAACCTGCCGCGGTCACGCAAAGCGAGGCTGCAAGCTCCGGCTCCGCGCAGGGCAGCCTGGGAAGTGTAGTTCCCTCACTTCCCTCGGACCCGGGAGGGTACCCCGAATCCTCCCCAGGGGACTGCCCCGTCTCCACACTCGGACCGCAGCTCTGGCTGCAGCCGGCCGAGGCAGAATAATCCCTCCTGGAACCGGGGGGAGGTGTCTCAGGGGCGGAGCCGGCGACCCCCGGACGTGGCCGGGACTACATTTCCCAGGATGCTATGCGCTGGGCTTCGTTCGGCGCTGAATAGAGACCCGAGATTGAGCTCTTCGCTGACAATTGGAAGTGGGTAAGCACCTGGCAGAGGTCGTGCGGAGGGCTGGAGGCGGAGGTGTCTGTGGTGGGATCTTCTGGGCTTGTTCGCCGGCCTGCTTGGCTAACTATTTAGTGAGGAGAGCAGAGCCACCAGCTGGCTGTGGTTCCCTACCTGGGCCAGAGAGCCGCTGCACAGGGTGCGGTTAAAAGTTGTTCCTTTGCGCCCTGGGATACTCGGGGTTCTGCAGAATCCTGCCAAGTGATATAGCTGGTCGTCTGATCCTCCAGGTGGTGCATGTGGATAAACACTTAACATGGGGTGGGGGATGGCTTAAAAATCCCCAACAGGCATCATCCTCAAGGGGTTATTAGGAACCAAATTTAGGAACCGGATCCCACCTGAGGATGTTTGATGATGGAAGGCTGTCTTGCTTCCCTGCTAGGAGGCTTTCGGCTTGTTTGGCCTGGAAGCCCATTGACGGTCTGTGATGGGGCCTAATAATTAACAACGCCTAAGAATTCGTGTTCTTTCAACTTCTGACCCTGTGTCCTAACTCCAGGCGTTGGGGGTGCTGTAAGCAGACAGGAGAAAGAAACACGTGGAGGGCAATAGAATTCCAGAGCTGGTAAATACTGATAAAAATGAAGATCCCAGTCCTCTTTTTTTTTTTTCTTGAACGTGGAAATGCAGATGCAGTTATGGCTGGTAGAGGTAAGGGGATGGTCTTGGGGAAAAAATCTGACTCAGGACTGTAGTCTTTTAAAGGCCTTGAGCGTGGAAATTCGAATGGTGCCACTTCCAGTCAGCGACCAGCTCTTCTAGCCCCTTGCCTATATATGTAGCTCCCCCCCCCCAAAAAAATATATGTAGATTTCTGAAAACTACTCTGGAAAATTAGGAACCACAAAGATTCGATTCTTCCCATAAAGATGACTACTTAGATTTTCTTTGTCTCGGTCATAATTTAAAAAAAAATAATTTGTTTGAGTGTGTACATGCGCCACTGTTTTTCTGGTCACTAAGTATGTGCCTAATCCTACTATTGGGTAAAATGGCTGTGTCTGGGTACTTTTAAAAATACCTGTGTGTAACTATTAAATGCCATCGGTGATACTTTAACTGTGTGTCCATAGAGCTGTGTGCAAATCAAACCCAAGGCTTCCATCCTTGGTATAGTAGCCAGAGACCTGTTCAGTGAAACACAATGAGTATTTGCCATGGATAAAATAATTTTTCCAACCTAATTAATAACCAAGCATTTCTGGAAGGAACTGAAATCCGGGTGCTTTCTCTCCCCTCTCATGTAAGTCTTTCCTTAGATAGAACATTTGTAAAAGAAAGCCATGTGACCAGAAATATCGATGATTCTTGGCCTTGTCTGTGCACTAGCCTTTGACAAACGCACATTCTTAAGCCTCACCTTAATCTCACAGAATCTGGATTTCTGAGTATTTGGATAGGGACATTTTAGTTTTAAAAACCCACAGGTTATTCTCCTGTTCAAGGAAGATGAAAACCATTGGTCTGTTTTCAATCTTTTAAGGATCTGGATGATACTAAAATGTAAAAGTCACTGAAATATTTTTTTCACTTAAAAACATTATTTCGGCTCAAATCTTTAAGATTTTTCCCAATTGATGTACATTCTAGTTTGAGTTTCATTTTTAGTATAAATGTAAATAAGATGTGAAGGAAGTACTAGTTTAACCATAAGAAATAGCCAATATTGATTTTTTTTTTTTAAACCTAGAAATAGAACAGTATCACATGGCTTAACCTAATAAAGGATAAGCAGAAGTTAAGCTGGGGCTTTCAATTCTGGCTGATCACCTGGGGGATAGGACGAAAGAGTTCTCACTAGAATGGCCAAAAGGAAAAGACAGAAAATAGCAATTCTTGGCAAGACTGTGGAGCAGTAAGGACTCATAAATACTGCCGGTGTTGTGCAAATTGATACAAACACTTTGGAAAACCATTTGGCATATTAAGCTAAATATATGCTTATCCTGTGACCCAGCAGTTCCACTTGTAAGTGTGTGGCAGGCAGATACGCCTACACATCTCCAAAAGACATATACAGGAATGTTCATGGCTACATTATTTGTAATAGCTACAAACTGGAAACAGTTAATGAATTTGGTATAAACAAACCATCCCATATCCAGGGGTTAGCAAACTATGGCCTATGGGCCAAATATGGCCTACTACCTCTGTCTTGTTCATGAGCAAAAATGGTTTTTACATGTTTAAATGGTTGGGGGGGGAAAAGAATATCTGGTCACATGTGAAAATTATATAGAAGCACCTACATAATAGCTTCAGTTTTGCTTTTTGGCCTGGAACACCTAAAATATTTCCTGTCTTTCCCTTACAGAAAAAAGTTTTACCAAATCCTTCTATAAAGTAATGAATTACAACTGCATACAACAACAAATTTGATGGCGACAAATCAACCCAAAATTGAGGCTTAAATTAACACCCATTTATTATCTCAACTTCTGTGGGACAGAGATTTGGGCACAGCTTAGCTGGGATTTCTGCTTCATGGTCCTTTACAGGCTGCGATGAAGGTGTTGGTGGGCCAAAGTCATCTGAAGTTTCAACTTGGGAAAGATAAGCTTCCAAGTTTGAGTGGTAGTTGGCAGAATTCACTTCCTCACAGGCTGTTGGATGGAGGGCCTCAGTTCTTTGTTGGCTATTGGCCAGAGATCATCCTTAGTACTTTGCCGCAAGAGCCTGTGTGCAACATGGCAGCCTGCTTCATCAAAGCACACAAGCTAAGGCTAGATGGAGTTTACTAGCAAGATGGAAGTCACAACCTTTTGTTACCTAGTCATAGAAGTGCCACCCACTCAATGTTGTCATATTCTATTAGTTAGATGCAAGTTACTCAAAGGGAGGCCATGAATATTAGGAGGTTGGATCATTGGGGGTTATCATGGGGGGTTATCTATCACAACACACAGGCAGAATGTTGAACAAAAAAAGCCAGACAAAAAGAACTACATAATGTGTGATTCCATTTATATTAAATTCAAAAACCAGACAAGATGAATCTATGGCATTATAAGTCAGGACAGGAGTTCCTCTAAGTGTATGAAGGGGGGAATGTAAGTGCAGGGAATGGTTAGTAAGTGGAAGGAAACCCCATGAGGGCATCTGGGATGCTGGGATGTTGTGATTCTTGAGCTGCATGCTGTTTACACATATATATATTGTTTGTGAAAAGGTATTGAGCCATATTTATCTGATTTGTGGAAGGGTGTATGTGTGTGTGTGAAAAAGATACTTCAATAAAAAGTTTTAAAAAGTAATATATGCTTAGATTCAAGTAAGCATGACAAATGACCCATTTATTAGCCACTCTTTGATTATCTATGCGTTCTCTTTCTTTGCCACAGTAAAGTCACAGTTGATTCCATTCCATTTAACAAGTATGCTTTGAGGACCTACTAAGTGCCAGGCACTTACCTAGATGATTGTAATACATAGTAGGCTGAATTTCTAGAAATCGCCCTCAAGATTCCATACCAGAATCCCCTGAACCTGTGAATGTAATGAGTCATTCTTCCTGTGATTGTATTATGTTAAAAGGCACAGCTGACCGTAAAAATGGAAGACTATCCAGGTGGGCCCAATATAATCAATCAAGAAAGAATTTTCTTCTATTGGTAGCAAAAGGGGAGGGCAGAAGAGGAATTCGAAGAGATTCTAGGCATGAAGAAGACTCAACACACAGGTTACTGCTTTGAAGAGAAAGGCATGTGAGTAGGGATACAGGTGGCCCCTGGCAGCCAGCCAGCAAGGGGAGGGGACCTCAGTCCTATAGCTATAAGGAACTGGATGCTGCTAACAATTTGAGCCTGGAAATGGATTCTTCCCCAGAGACTTCAGATAAGCGTTCAACCCACCTGACACCTTGATTAGGTCTTGTAAAACCTGAACAGAGAACACAAGTGAGCCCACACATTCCTCTGAGTTACAGAACTGTGAGCCAGTAAATCAATATTGTTTTAAGCTGCTAAATTTGCTTATTTTCTATTTGTTAATTTGATTAGTTTTTATGCAGCAATAGAAATTCATACAGGATGTATCCTGTTCACAGCAGACAGCTATTCTAGACCTATTTTTGTGGGTGGGGACACTTAAAAAATAATGATTTTAATGCTGACAAAGTAAATCAGAATTTCTGGAGGTAGGACTCCCACCCCTAGCATTTTTTTTTTCTTTTTTCAAGTTTTTCAAGTACTTCAAGAGATTCTAATCTGAAGCTTTGATTGAGCAATCTTATTAAGGGAATAGAGACCAAAATGCCTGGGTGAGAAGAGATATTTGGCATTCCACTCTGTTACATGTTTCATTAACCTGTCACTGAGTCTTGTCATGGCTTCTTGCAACATACCCCTTGAATGTGGGCTTCCTCTCCACTCCCTCTGCTACCCTGCTGGAGGACTCAGACCTGGGTTTCATTTAAATAATATGAGTGTTACCACTGGCTCCATGAGGACAAGGGTGGACCCTGGTTTTGCTCACCTTTGATGTTCAGGCCACTAGTACTGTTTGCCACGTAATAAGTACATAATACATATATCACATGTTTATAAATGATGACTGATTGAAGGAGCACATGAATAAACTACCCAGTCATGATTAGGTCTACATTCTACCCAATGAAACTTCAAGTTAGTATTTTGTTTTTGTTTGTTTTAATGTTCCATGCTGGTAGAGGTAGATATTTCTACACCTGGAATCAATTCAAAAATGACTTAGAGACAAGTTCATCTGAGCCTTCTCATTCACAGTTGGGGCAGAGAAAAAGCATGCCCAGGTCACAGTATAGCAGAACAATGTCTAGACCAAGGCTTTTTTTAGGGGGCCTGGGGTGGTGGGATAGGAAGGTTTCTGTTGCTTCAGGCCTGGCTTGGTTTGGTGGCTTAACCTTAAGTGGAAGAGGCTGGGGCAGGTGTCCCTGCTTCAGGTTCGTGGATAGGTTGGGGTAGCTCTACCTTAGGCTGAAGGGGCTATGGGAGGAACAGCCATTCTCATAGTGATGGCAGAGGAATAAGAGGGCAAAAGGAAGCATGTGAGACTTTTTTTTTTTAAGATTTATTTTTATTTTAGAGAACACGCATGCACAGGAGGGGTGGGGGAAAGTCAGAGAGAGAGGGAGAGAGAGAATCACAAACAGACTCCCCATTGAGCAGGGAGCCCAATGCGGGACTCATTCTCACCACCCTTAGACCATGACCTGAGCCAAATTCAGGAATCAGCTGCTTAACCCACTGAGTCACCCAGGCACCCCAGTATGCAAGACTTTTAAGACCTGGCTCAGAGCTGGGGCGTGTTCACTTCTTCGCCTTTGTCATTTGTCAATGTAAGTCACATGGCCAATCTAATAGTCAAGGAATGAGGAAATATACTATATCATGGCAAGGATGTGTGCAGGGAAGGTTGAAAAATTGGGTTAATTACTCAATCTCCACAATGGCTGTGTATTAGTCTCCTATGGTTGGCATAGCAGGGTGCCACCAGCTGGGTGGCTTAAAACAAAAGAAATTTATCCTTTCACATCCTGGAGGCTAGAAGTCTGAAATCGAAGTGTTGGCAAGGCCATACTTCCTCTGAAGTCTCTAGGGAAGAATCCCCTCTTGCTTCTTCCTGCTTTCTAGTGGTTGCTGGCAATCTTCAGGGTGTGTTGCTACATTACTCTGATCTTTGCCTTCATCATCACATGGTCTTGTTCCTCATGAGATGTCTCTGATTTTAAATCTCTCTTCCCTGTAAGGACACCAGTCATTAGATTCAGGGATCACCCTAACCCAGTATTACTTCACCTTAATTTGAATTTCCAGATAAGATCACATTCATAAATATGTAGGGTTAGGAATTCTGCACATTTATTTTGGAGACACAACTCAACCCACAAAGACCAGAATCCTGTAGCATCTTTTGTAAACTAGAGCAGTTGTTCCTAAAGTCTGGGTCCTGGACCCACACAGTATGAGTATTACCTGGGAGCTGGTTAAAAGTTAATGTTCATGGGTCCCGATCAGACTTACTGAATCAGAAGCCAGAGGGGTAGGACCCAGCAATCTGTGGTGCAATGAGTTCTCCAGTGATTTTAATTCATGCTAGACTAGAAAACAGTAGAAGCTAGACTTTGCAGAAAGGTAAATTTGGCCATTGTTGTTAAGAAGGAGACACCCATTCAGGTGTCTGTGTGTGTGTGTCATAAGAAGGCAGGCGTTAGAAGTAGAGTGGGTTTAACTAATCCATTTGAGAAATAAAAATATAATTCTAAGGAATCCAGGTCCCACTTGCCTCAGGGATCAGTAGACTTGACAAAGCACTCTTATACTCAAAAGTCATCACTGAATTTTCATTTTCTGTGGGTGTGAAAAAGATGGGAGGAGTCATCAGAGCTGGTTCCTGAGTCTGCAGCATGAGCTACACTGGGTAGAATGAATGAAAAAAGGTAGCCAAGGTCTGGGGCACCTGGATGACTTAGTCGGGTAAGCATTGGAGTCTTGATTTTGGCTCAGGTCATGATCTCAGGGTCATGGGGTTAGGCTCTGTGCTTGGCAGGGAGTCTGTTTGGGATTCTCTCTCTCCCTTTCTCCCCTTTCCCTCTCTAAAATAAATAAACCTTTTAAAAACATGTAGCCAAGGTGCTTTGCACAGTGTTGAGTGCTTTGTGGAAATGATTATTACCAAAGACCTATTGCTGACTCTACACTTCTGTTTTCAACCAGTTCTGGAAAAAAATGACATTCGCAACACCCTCCCGACCCCCCACCTCCATGGCTGTATATGCAGAGCTAAGAAAGAAAATGTGTCACAGTTTGTTACAGAACTTCAGGCATGGGACATAGGAAGTTAGTTTACTAGTGAAGTCACATCTAATGCACAACAAATTTAACAAAGGGAATCAGCACTTAGGGTTAGATTCTCAAGTAACAATATAGAATAAAAATCAGGAATGGGCAGCTTTTTGCTTGAAAATACTTTATGTTGTCCCTTGAAATACAAGGCATGTAATTGTATGTATACAGTCCTGTCTAGTAATCCCTAGCGTGTCAAACTTAGAGAATGTAAAGGAAAGACTACAAGGAAAGACTTTATGTAGGTGTCTCCATATTCAAAACATTCTGCCTTTAAAATAAATTCCTAGTTCTGAATGTGGGAGATGGCAAGACTGTTCCAAACATTTTCTTTTGGACTCTAATACCTTAATATGCTGGGTGTTTTTTTTTTTGAGGATTAAATGAGGAAATTAGAACTCCCATCTGAGCGTAGAGGTAGGTCTCTAAAGAAATGGGAGTCTGTTCAATAGATGTAACCTATCTATATGAATCTAACATTATGGAGTGGTTACGATTTGCCAGAAATTCTTCTAAGTACCTTAAAACTGTGCATTCTGGCTCTGGAGGCCACGTGTTTCCCTACTGTACTATGCTGCAATTCTAATTTTGCACAATTGTATTTCTGCTCTACGCAGTTTTGGAGGGCGGCAGACCAAAATCAAAACATGGAGCTGGATACATTGATATCAAGTGTGGACCCAAAGAAGCATTCCCCTCCCCCCATCCTGCCCACTCCCCGTGCCTCTCTCCTTGAAGGGTGGAAAGTAATATGATAAAACTTCTACAGCCTTTTCTTTTTAGGAAGCCAGCTCTATGCTTTTTTCTTTTCCCAGGGACAGAAAAAAATAGCATATTGTGTTGTCGCAAAAGAAAAGAATGGAGTTGAGCTTTCATGGTTAGAGATGAGAAAAGTCCATTAGTTGTCAGAAAGTAAGAGTCAGGGGAATTTGTGCAGCCGGAGCCCAGTAAAAGGCACGGCAGGGGCTGATGACAGATTACTGTCCTCATAAACCCGAAGGCATGATCTAGGGCTCAATCCTAATGTCTGCCAAATTCAAAGAAGTTAAAGAAAAATGGGACAGAGGAGATGATTTAGATTGCACCTGGGAGAGAAGGAATGTAGCACACCCAGGCTGTGCTTTGTGAGATCAGGCAAGCATCCGCAGAGTACAGCCCCAGATTTGCCTGCTACTTGCTTTCTCCAGTCTGTGGGAACTGTTAGAGAAAAATTTGGCATTTACAAGTTAGTTCTGGGAGGTCTGATTTTGTTCAGGAATCCTAAAAGCTGTAAATGTGGATCTTATGAGAGCAAGGGATATTATCAGCAAAAATTATCATTTTTGCCCCATGGTTTTAAGTGCTAATGGTGTAGTATTTGTTGGGTGTCTTAAGTGATGCAGTGTATGTTTGAGTGATCTCTGCCTTCCTCCTACAACCTTCTTGGGTTGATGTGTGTGTGTGTGTGGAGGGTGGGATCCTTCTTTCTCATTCCCTGGGCTGGTCTCAGGAAGCAAACCCAACCACAAAGCCTCCCAGAGGCACTGGGTCCTTATGGTGCTGCCTTCCATGTGATGTATGTATTGTTGACTTTGCCTTTGGAGGCACAGTGATGGAGCAGGAATACCCTGGACCCTGAAAACTATAGATCTGAGTTTGAAATCTGCCTCTCACCACAAACCAGCTGGGTGAATTGAAATGAAGTAACCTCTCTGCTCTTGATTTGCTCATCTATAAAATGGGTAACAATGTATCTGTCTCAGGGGCTTTTTGAGGATCAGTTGTCTATCTAGCAAATTAACCCCCCAAAACTAGTGGCTTATAATAATTTATCATCTCACAGAATTTCTGTGGTTCAGGGAATCTGAGAGCAACTTAATCTGGGTGGTTCCAGCCCAGAGACTCTCATGAGGTTGCCATCAAGATGTTGGCCAGGGCTGCCATCATCCAAAAGCTTGACTGAGGGTAGAGGACTTGCTTCCACTGTGGCTTCCTCACACAATTGGCAAGTTAGAGCTGGCTATGAGCAGGAGGCCTCAGTGCCTTGCAACATGGACGTCTTCATAAGACTGCTGTGTTCTCCCTCACAAAATGACAGCTGGCTTCCCTGGGGAGTGAGTGATCCGAGAAAGTCAGGAGAGGCCACATGCCTTTTGTGTCCTGGTCTCGAAAATCACAGATCATCACTTCTGCCTATTCTGCTTGTTGGAAGTGAGCTCCTTGGTCCAGCCTTCACTTAAGAGGAGGAGATTCAGGCTCTTTTTTTTTGAAGAGAATGTCTAAGAATTTGTGATCATACTTTATTTTTTTAACCATGATTTATTTTTATTTTATTTAAATTCAATTAATTAACATATAATATATTGGTTTCAGAGGTAGAGGTCAGTGATTCATCAGTCTTATATAATATCAAGTGCCCTCCTTAATGTCCATCACCCAGTTACCCCATCTCCCTACCCCTCTCCTCCAGCAACCCTCAGTTTGTTTCCTATGATTAAGAGTCTCTTATGGTTTGTCTCCCCCTTTGATTTTGTCTTGTTTTATTTTTTTCCTCTCTTCCCCTATGACCTTCTGTTTTGTTTCTTAAATTCTACATATGAGTGAGATAATATGATAATTGTTTTTCTCTGATTGACTTATTTTGCTTAGCATTATACCCTGTAGTTCCATTCACGTCATTGCAAATGGCAAGATTTCTTCTTCTTCTTTTTTTTTTTTTATATATACCATTGTAAAATTACACCACATCTTCTTTATCCATTCATCTCTTGATGGACATCTGGGCTCTTTCCATAGGTTGGCTATTGCGGACATTGCTGCTATGAACATTGGGGTGCAGGTGTCCCTCTGGATCTCTACATTTGTATCTTTGGTGTAAATACCCAGTAGTGTAATTGCTGGGTCTCCTTTTTGATGGGGTCTTTGTCTTGTTTTGGCATCAAGGTAATGCTGGCCTCATAGAAAGAGTTTGGAAGTTTTCGTTCCATTTCTATTTTTTGAAACAGCTTCAGAAGAATAGGTATTAATTCTTCTTTAAATGTTTGGTAGAATTCCCCTGAGAAACCATCTGACCCTGGACTCTTGTTTTTTGGGGGGATTTTTGATTACTGTTTCAATTTCCTTGCTGGTTATGGGTATGTTCAGGTTTTCTATTTCTTCCTGTTTCAGTTTTGGTAGTTTATACGTCTCTAGGAATGCATCCATTACTTCCATATTGCCTAATTTGTTGGCACATAGTTGCTCATAATATGTTCTTAAGATTGTTTGTATTTCTTCATTGTTATTTGTGATCTGTCCTCTTTCATTCATGATTTTATTTATTTGGGTCCTTTTTCTTTTCTTTTTGATATGTCTGGCTAGGGGTTTATCAATCTTATTAATTCTTTCAAAAAACCAGCTCCTAGTTTCATCTAGTCTTCGTTTGGTTTCTATTTCATGATTTCTGCCCTCATCTTTATTATTTCTCTTTTCCTACTGGGTTTAGGCTTTATTTGCTGTTCTTTCTTTAGCTCCTTTTGGTGTAAGGTTAGATTGTGTATTTGAGACCTTTCTTGTTTCTTGAGAAAGGCTTGTATTACTATATATTTTCCTCTAAGGACCACCTTTGCTGCATCCCAAAGATTTTGAACAGTTGTGTTTTTATTTTCATTTGTTTCCATGAATTTTTTCAATTCTTCTTTAATTTCCTGGTTGACTTATTCATTCTTTAGTAGGATTTTCTTTAGCCTCCATGTATTTGAGTTCTTTCCAATGTTTAAAATCGAATTTGTCCAAATAATGATTGCCACCCCAGCTTTCTTTGGATGCATGGTTTGAACAGTTGTGTTTTCATTTTTATTTGTTTCTATGAATTTTTTAAATTCTTTTATATTTCCCAATTGACCCATTCAGTCTTTAGTAAGGTGCTCTTTAGCCCTCCATGTATTTGAGTTCTTTCCAAATTTCCTGTTGTGATTAAATTCTAGTTTGAAAGCATTGTGGTACTGGTTGAGACCTGATTTGTGACCCATGATCTATTCTGGAGAATGTTCCATGTGCACTCGAGAAGAATGTGTATTCTGTTGCTTTAGGATGGAATGTTCTGAATATATCTGTGAAGTCCATCTGGTCTGTGTGTCATTCAAAGTCCTTATTTCCTTGTTGATCTTGTGCTTAGATGATCTGTCCATTGCAGGGGTGTTAAAGTTCCCTACTATTATATTATTATTGATGCGTTTCTTTGATTTTGTTATTAATTGGCTTATATAATTGGCTGCTCCTATGTTACGGGCATAAATATTTACAATTGTTAGATCTTCTTGTTGGATAGACCGTTAATCATGCTACAGCATACTTCCTCATCTCTTATTACAGTGTTTGGTTTAAAATCTAATTTGTCTGATATAATGATTGCCACCCCAACTTTCTTTTGATGTCCATTAACATGATAAATGGCTTTCCGCCCCCCCCACTTTCAATCTGGAGGTGTCTTTCGGTCTAAAATCAGTCTCTTGCAGACAGCATATTGATGGGTTTTGCTTTTTTATCCAATCTGATAACCTGTGTCTTTTGATTGGGGCATTTAGCCCATTTACATTCAGAGTAATTATTGAAAGATATGAATTTAGTGGCATTGTGTTACCTGTAAAGTCATTGTTTCTGTATATTATCTTTGTTCCTTTCTGTTCTGTGTTACTTTTGGGCTCTGTCTTCACATAAAGGATCCCTTTTAATATTTCTTGTAGGATTCGTTTGGTGATCACAAATTCTTTTGGTTTTTGTTTGTCCTGGAAGCTTTTTCTCTCCTTCTATTTTGAATGATATCATAGCTGGATAAAGTATTCTTGGCTGCATATTTTTCTCATTTAACACCCTGAATATATCATGCCAGTCCTTTCTGGCCTGCCAGGTCTCTATGGATAGGTCCGCTGCCAGTCTAATGTTTCTCTCCTTGTAGGTTACAGACCTCTTGTCCAGAACTGCTTTCAGAATTTTCTCTTTTTTCCTGAGATTTGCAAGTTTCACTATTATATTATATTATATTATATTATATTATATTATATTATATTATATTATATGTTGGGGTGTTGACCTATTTTTATTGATTTGAGAGGTGTTCTCTGTGCCTCCTGGATTTAGATGCCTGTTTCCTTCCCCAGATTAGGGAAGTTCTCCAGTATTATTTACTCCAATATACCTTCTGTCCCCCACCTTCCTCTTCTTCTGGGATTCCAATTATTCTAATATTTTTTCACTTTATGGTATCATTTATGCTCGAATTCTCCCCTCGTGATCCAGTAGTTGTTTATATCTTTTTTTTCCCTCAGCTTCTTTATTCTCCATCATTTTGTCTTCTATATCACTAATTCTGTCTTCTGCGTCATTTATCCTAGCAGTTAGAGCCTCCATTTTTTATTGCATCTCATTAATAGCCTTTTTGATTTTGATTTGATTAGATTTTTGTTCTTTTATTTATCCAGAAAGCAATTCTCTAGTGCCTTCTATCCTTTTTTTTTGAAGCCCAGCTAGTATCTTTATAAATTGTTATTCTGAACTCTAGTTCCAATATTTACTTATGGCCATACTGATTAGGTGCCTGGCAGTCAGTAGTAACTCTTGTTCTCTTTTTTGAGATGAGTTTTTCCATCTTCTCACTCTATCCAGAGAAGAACAGATAAATGAGAGAACAAAATACTAAAATGGCAACAATGACCCCAGAGAAATATATACGAAACAAGTCAGAAGAGACCCAAAACCGAAAAAAAATAAAATAAAAAAGAATATAATCAGGGCGCCTGGGTGGCTTAGTTGGTTAAGCGACTGCCTTCGGCTCAGGTCATGATCCTGGAGTCCCTGGATCGAGTCCCGCATCGGGCTCTCTGCTCGGCAGGGAGCCTGCTTCTCCCTCTGACCCTCCCCCCTCTCATGTGTTCTCTCTCTCTCTCTCATTCTCTCTGTCTCAAATAAATAAATAAAATCTTTAAATAAAAAAAAAAGAATATAATCAGACAGGTGAACAGAATAGAGCATTACATTGAACCCTGTGTGTATTTTGGTCTATTTGTTAGAAAACTAGATCCCAAAATTGAAAGAAAAACATATATATATAAAGATAAAATTAAATACAATGAAAGGATAGAATGTAACTGTAAAAATTAAAATTAAAAGACAAAAAAAGAGAGAGGGGGAAAAAGAAAGGAATATAAACAGACAGGTGAACAGAGCAGAGCAACACACTATATCCTGAGTGTATTTTGGTCAGTTTGTTAGAAGAAACTACATCTTAAAATTGTAAAGAAAGAACAAGTTTTATATATAATATATATGTATATATATATATATAATTATATATATATATACATATATATTATATATATATATTATATATAATTATATATATAATAATATATATAATAATAATATAATAATATAATATATAATATATATTATATATATATATAATTAAGTACATTGAAAGGATATAATGTAAGTGTAAAGATGAAATTTTAAAAAGACTTTAACAAAACAAAAACAAAAAGAAGAAGAAGAAAAAAGAAAAGAAAAAAATGAGAATATGCAGACAAGTGAAGGGAACAGAGCCCTACACTAGATTCTGAGTGTATTTTGGTCTGTTAGAAGAACCTGCATCCCAAAATTGTAAAAAAAGAAAAAAATATATATATAATACATGTATATATATACATATATATATACACACACAAGTAAAATTAAATACAATGAAAAGATAGAATATAATTGTAAAAATGAAAATTAAAAAATTTTAAAAAAGAGTTGATAAAATAAGAAATTGGTTGAAAAAGGAAAGAAAAAAATAAAATTGAAAGACTAAAGAATTGTGGGGGGGAAAAAACATGAATTCTATACTACATTCCCCTAGCACTGTAGTTTTGCAATTCTGTGTGATTGGCAAACTTGGTCTTGGCTGGATATTCTTTTGGATCTTCTGGGGAAGGGGCCCATTGCATTGATTATCAAGTGTCTTTGCCCTGAGTGGAATTGCACCGCCCTTGCCAGGAGGCCAGTCTAAGTAATCTGCTCCGGATTGCTCTATGTGGCTTTTGTTCCCTTGTGGTCATACTTTAAATCACTGCAAGAGATAATGTGAGTAAATTTCTTAGAAAGAAATAAGTATTGAATAAATGAACGCAGTTAGTATTTGAAGGCTTTAAAAGAACCTTGTTCTACTCCATCTCTCTAGTACCTAGCTCAGTGCTTAGCGTGCAGCAACCATCTTAAATAATGAGCTAATGTTAATTAAAAATGAGCTAAATTTGTTATTTGCTTTGTGTCAGGTGTTGTACTAAGCATTTTTGATGGAAAAGCTCATTCCATCTTCACAATATCCCTGGAAATGGACACTATTCTATTATTATCTCAATTTATAGATGGAAAAACTGAAGTATGCATAGAGAAGTTAAGTAATTTGTTGGATGTTAACATATAGAGGAGTGTGATAGAGTCTGGAACTGGTCTCAGTCAACTCCAGGGTGTAGCTTTCAACCACCAAAGTGTGGGTCTTGTTATAAATCAAGGCCTCTAAAATTATTTATGTAAAATATTCCTGCCTCTGAAACCTATTATCCTGAAATATTTTGAGAGTGGGAGAAAAATAATACTTGAATTATGAGGTCTGTATCTTGAGGCACTTCTCTCAGATCAAGAATGTTCTAAAAATTCCCAGCCAAACTTTCACAACGGGAAGCATGGGAATTTCTCCCCCACACTCTTCCTTCCTCCATTATTTGAAAAAACGACTTTCTTCTTCTGTTCTGCACTTCAGGTTTTTCCTTGAAACTTGGATGTTTGGAGGTCCCAAGGCTGAATCCAAGTGTGAAAACCAAAGTAGATGATCTTAAAGGTCATTTCCTGCGCTAATGTTTTGTGATTACAGGAGTCCTTCTTCTTGCCTCCCCATTCTCATAGAACTTAGTGAACAGGTCTGGTAAATTTGTTGTCAACAATGACGCTCTTGACTCTCCTTTTCCCGTCCCTTAGCCATTGTCCTCATTCTACACCAGGTAAGAATAGGATGGAAACACTGTAGCACAGTCTTAACAGGACTGACATCTCCAGTCATTCTTATGTCCCCTGGCAACATAACCCTCCAATAATATCCTCTTTGCTTATACCACACCACTGTTAAAATAAAATCCATCAATTGGCTGTGTAGCAGTCCTCATGTGGGGTGCCATGGATTTAGCAGATATCAATAGGTAGTTTTTGGAGAATGCAGTCTTAAAAGAAGTTAGGTAGTTTTCTTTACTAATGGAATTTCTTAAGACTTTGATATGCTTATGTGCAATGTGAATCTTTTTGAGGGAGAGATAATGTAACCCAAGAAACTTGCTCTCTTGGGTTTGTTGTGAGCAAGCACAGGTTTCTCATCACGAAACTGTCTTGAATCATCCATTTGATAGCTGACTCTTCCCTGACACTTCTCACTTGGTGATGAGCCCCTCCTCATTACATTGCACCTTAGCATATGGAAGTCCAGAAAACCACTCCTCAATAGGCAGCTGCTCCGTCTCTCAACCCTCAGCCTCTCCAGAATCACTACTTTAGAATACCAAGCTGTGTGTATACATGTGTACATGTATGTAATTTTCTTTACTGAGGGACGGGTAATTTTAAAAAGGAATTGACCCACCAAAGTTTTTAGAGTCACTACTCTGTATGATACTCTACTGGTAGATAAATGTGATTATACATTTGTTCAAACTCATAGAATATACAACACCAAGAATGAACCCATTGCAAACTGTGGACTTTGGGTGATAATAAGGTGTCAGGGTAGGTTCATCAATCATAACAAATGTACACTCTGGTGGGGGATGTTGATAATGGAGAGGCTGTGCATGTGTGGGGACAGGGGGTATATGGGGATTCTCTGTATCCTCTGCTCAATTTTGCCACGAACCTAACACTGCTCTAAAAAAATAAAATCTATTGAAAAAGAAAAAAGAAAAAAGAAAGCCAAGTACTAAATATAACTTTCCCAGGGTCCAAACATGTGTGTTGACTAAGAAGGCAACCCCTTCCTAGATGGGTCCTCTTTAAATACATCCACAGTTTCTATTCTGACTTCCCTATCCCTGGTTTTGCCCCTCTATCCTTGAGAGCCTTATCTTCTGGATTTCCCCATTGCAACTCTATTCTGGAAAAATCCAACCCTTATCCATTGGGTCCTTCTGGGACTCATTGTGATTTCCCTCATTAAGTCATTTCCCCAAGTACAAGTCCGTGAGTTCAGGGTAGAACCCTGGAGTTTTTATTTGGACAACCAGTGATTTCTTCTGATAAACCAAAGAGCTGCAGAGTGGTTCAGCATGAGGGGGTCTTGGTGCTTCAAGACTCACAGCATCATTCAGTTTGGACATGTGCCCTCCAAGGCAGGGGATTTTCCTAAAGATACCACTTTTTAAAAAGCCCTTTTAGATCTGTTAGAACAGCACATAGCTCACCCCAAAATTATTTTAATTCTTGGGGAGAACACAGTCCCTCTAAACCCTAATGAAAAACAGTGTTTTCTAACTGCTTTGTAGTTTGCCATATAAATTTTCTTCCTTCGAAGGCAATAAATTTCATTATTATGCAGAGTAATGTAATCTTACATTCCTCTGATGCTTTTAGCTTGTATCGTTTTGGATCTGATGGATAAAGAAAGGAGCCACACTGCCTCCAGAAGACTGTTCCCTTGGTCATAAGAGAGAACATCTGAAGGACCATTCAAGCAAGTAAGTAGTCACGCCCTGTGCTGGGCACTAGAAATGGAAACATAAATCATACAAATTTTCTTCTCTGTGACTTGGCTTTAAAAAGGCATTTATCCATTTATTAGTCCATATGTCAAATACATTTTGGGCCAGGTACTACATTGCGTATGAGGACTATTTTTGACTGGGTTCCCTGGGAATATACTGAATATTGTGAACTGTGTGCAGATGGATTCCTGGGGAATATATGGGGAGATACACCTGAATGAAAGTGAGGATGACAGGATGGGGCAGGGAGAGAAGAAGGTGCTCCATGTGGTTGCAGCTAAGGCCCTGCCCAGTCTTACTGGCAGTGCTGGAGCCAACCCTTTAGAGTTGTCCCAAAGAGGAAAGGAGGCCAGGCCTTTGTATGTCAATGTCATCCAGTCATTGGTGGCCCAGTGTCCCTGAGAACAGGCTGTAACTGCAGAGAAGGCAGTATTTTGCAGCCTGGGGCAGTACCCACCCCAGCAAAGGACATGGCTTTGAACCATCAGTTAACAGTATCCCCAGGATCTAGGAGATGGGAAGAAATCTGCATGAGAATACAACATCAACTATTGGGATGTAGCAGGACCAAGGATCCGTTTATGCTCTCGGGGAGTTGATGGTCTAGCTGATGAACCATAAGAGCAATTAGATAAGTAACAGTGCAAATAGCTAAGTACAAGGAGATGGTAAGCACTATGAAGATGCAGAGCAAGAGTACCTAGCCCGGTCTGAGGGGTCTGCAGAAGGATTCCCAAATGAGGTGATGGTGATGATGAGGTAAGGAATTAGGTAGGCATGTGAAGGCAGTGGGTGTGGGAGCTGTTAGAGAGAGCGTCCTCTTGGGGTGAGAATGTGGCTTGGGGGGGCCTTACACCACTAGGGTGGCCGGAGTGGAAAGTGCAGGAGTGGTACAAGCTGGTCAGGCACAGGAGTGGAGCAAGGACCTGAACCTAAACACTGGACCTGTAAGAGCCGGGACACCTGGTTCGGCAGCTGGGGGTTTTATCCTGATGATGCTGACATTCACAGGTTCCCGCTGGTAGGTCCATGAGAAAATTCGCACTTCAGGAAGATCTTTCTGGCTGCAGTATGGAGAAAGGAATGGAGATAAAAGAGCAACATGAGGGGCCCCTAGGAGTGACCGTGTGGGCTGCGATTTCATTAGTTTCCAATGAGCAATGATAGTGACTTAAAATGGAGGCATGTCAGGTGGGATGGAGAGAAATGGGTGGATTTGAGAGATATTAAGGAAGCAGAATCCATAAGACTTGACTGATTGGATATGGGCCTTTAGGGAAAAAGAGGAGTCAACCTCAGATTTGTCTTTGAACCATAGCAGGCTGGCAGTGGTGTGAAGGATGAATCTGAGAGACTGTCAGCCTGAAACAAGGGAACCAGTTAGAGCCATGATAAACAATGTCGTTTTGTACAGGGACCCATTCAGGGACCAAAAAAAAAACAAACCACTGTTTATGACCATACTCATTTCAATCAAATGAAAATAACATTATAGAATTCTATTAAAATAATATATATAATCTTATAATTAAAATTACTTTTCTTAGAAGAATGTCTGTATGAAAGCTGGCCCCGCTTCTAGCCACTTAAATATTGATATCTGGGCCCAGTTTAGACAGCGCCATGGAGGCAGCTTGTCGTTTTTTGGTTCCTATTCGTGTGGCGCTTTGAACTTCACAGAGAGCATTCTAGAGTGTGCTCCTTTATCCTTGACTCAACCTTGCGGATGGGAATTATTAGGTTTCCAATATGCAGAAGCAGAAACAGAGAAGGACGTGAAATGGCTTCATTGCCATGTGGCCAAGTTGAGTCTAGAATGTTTATTCCGTTGTCTCCCGAGGTTGCAGCCACTACGTGCCAGGCATCGCACGGATGAAATCGATGTGCCGGCTCCCTGCGTCCTTCAGCACCCTGGGCCTCTCGCTCGGCTGGCTGTAGGATTGTCTGTCTGCTTAGGGGCAGAGAGGCTGAGATGGCAGGGACTGCCCTGGTACCAGGAAGCCCGAACAATGCCTGTTTCTCCTGGGGGGTCCTGACCACCTGAGCATTCTCGCTGCCTTACTGAATTTAGGCCACTTCTGGGGTCCCCTGCCCTGGGCCATCCTGTCAGGCAGGCTTCGACTTTCAGTTACTTGGAGCCCAGGGCCGGGGCAAGACAGAGGTGGTTTCTCCAGATGGGGATCCCGTGCTTTGTAGGCTCTGAAAAGCTTCCAACCAAGTTGAACTTGGTCTCTGGGTTGTATGTTGTAGCCAAATGAATTAGATGTAGCCAAAAGAGCCTCTCTTCCCAAATCAGTGAGTCTGCAACCTCCAGGGTCAGATGTCTCTGCCCTTAGCTAGAGCAGGGGTAAGGAGAAGAGGCAAGGGAGAGGGAAGAGAGAGTTGGGGCAGAGAGGACTCTGTTCTGAAACTGTCCCTTCAGGTTGCAGTTGCTGGCCACACAACAGCCTCCTTTTTGTCAGGTGATTGCAGTATCGATGAGAAGGGAGCTTGTGTCTTAATCTGGCAATTTAGAAATTACAGATGCAATTAAATAGGATTACAGATAAGCTTGAAATAGATTTTCTGAATATAAACACTCACATGTACAGATGCACGCCATTTATTCACTAGTCTCTCCACAAGCACTCTGTAGTCTTTTTTTCCCAGGTTTATTGAGCTATAATTGATGTGTAACATTGTATAAATTTGATGTACAATGTGTTGATTTGATACACTTATAAATTGCAAAATGATTGCTACCAGAGTGTTAGCTAACACCTCCATCACATTACAGAATTTTTGTGTGTGTGCGGTAAGAACATTTAAGATCTACTATCTTGGTAACTTTCACGAATATAATACAGCATTATTAACTATAGTCCCCATGCTATACATTAAATCCCCCAAACTTATTTGTCTTGTAACTGGAAGTTTGTACCCTTTGACCAACATCCCCTCAATTCCCCTATCTCCCAGCCCCTGGTAACTACCACTCCACTCTCTGTTTCTATGAGTTTAGCTTTTTAAGATTCCATATATAAGTGATATCATTCAGTGTTTGTCTTCCTCTGACTTATTTCACTTAGCATAATGTCCTCAATGTCCATCACTGTTGTCACAAATGGAAGGATTTCCTTCTTTCTCATGGCTGAATAATGTTCCATTGTGTGTGTGTGTGTGTGTGTACACATATCTCCATATGTATGATGGACACTGAGTTGTTTCCCTATCTTGGCTGTTGTGAATAATGCTGCAGTGGGCATGGGAAAAACAGTGTGTAGTTTTGATTGCCACGGGTGGTTAGTACAAGGTTTTGGTGTTTTTCATCTTTCTTAGCCTTTACCTCTGAAGCCCACCTCTATCCTGAACTGCCTTTTCTACTTCCAGAGCCTCATAAGGATTGTTTTTGAAGATCAGATTGAGCAGAGACTGCTCTTAGCATTACAAATACTGGTTATAGATAGTCACAGAATGCCTCTCATCTTAGTTGCAAAAGTAATAGTAATAATATAAACAACTACCATGTATGGAACATTCACTATTAACCAAACTCTGAGCTAAGTGCTTTACACACACTAACTCAGTGATATGTTGCGATTCAGTTATAGTACAATATTAGGGTTTTGGGACTTTTATGGCAATGTTAGTCATTGCCACACCTCTTTTTTTCCACTAATTTTATCCAGTTCTTTGAATTGTATACTTTGTGCAGGACTCAAAATGCCAATTTTGCCAATTTTATCTAGACCCTCTGTGAAGTAGGGAAGATGCTTCTTACCTTTTAATACTTTTCACATGAGCACATCAAAATACATTGCCTTCTGGTTGTTTTTTTTTTTTTCCCCATGCTGCCCCTGCTCTTGAGGACCACATCTGACTCCCTAGAATCTCCCTTAAGGCCCTGTCTCAGGCCAAGCAATCTTCCAAAGGCAGCGGTTCTCAATGATTTCTCCCCTCCGACACAATCCAATAGGTATAGGCACATTTTGACAAAACCCCCAACTGAAAGATTTTCTCAGAAGGCTGTAGAAGAGGTAAGAGAGGCTGCAGATGACCTATGATTCCCAGCATGGCCCACTGACCACTCCCTCGCTCTGCCCTTTAGGCATATGCAGTGTACGATAATATAACTGGAATAATTTTGAGTGCATTCTAATTTGTTCAGTTTAAAATCAGGTTGCTTTGAATTTTATTGCATAAACACATGATGCAAAAAAAAAAAAAGTCACACTTGTATGATAAAGTCCTATGGAGACCTCCAGGAAAAAACTACTGGAAATAAGTGAGTTCATCAAGGTCACAGGATACAAGATCAATTTATAAAAATCAATTGTAATTTTATATACTGGCAATAAGCAATCTGAAAATGAGATTTAGAAAATAATTCCATTCACAATAGCACCAGAAGAATAAAATACTTAGAAATAAATTTAACAAAAGGAGAGTGAGACTTGTACACTGAACATCATAAAACATTGGTGGCAAAAATTAAAAAGGATCTAAATGAATGGAGAAACATTCCATGTTCATGAGTTGGAAGATGTTAATTCTCCTTCATTGCTATCAGAATCCTGAAGGATTTTGCTGCCCCTGTCCCGGGCCATCCTGTTAGCCAGAAGCTGGGCCAGAGTTGGTTTCTCCAATTGCTGATCTTGGTGCTTTGTAAAGACTGAGAAGTTGTCAGCTGAAATTGGTTTTCCAGTCATATGTGGTAGCCAAAGGTAAGTGAGGCCCCTGTTACCATCCATGGTCAGAGGGGCTCAAAAAACATCATTAATCAAATGACAGGACAAGCCACAGACTAGCTTGAGAAAAATTTTGCAAATCATGTATTTCATAAAGGACTTATGTCCAGAATATATATTGCACCTCAATAATAAGGCAGACAACCCACTTAATACATGGGCACGGTATTTGAGTAGACTTTTCACTAGAGAAGATATGTGTAGGGCTCACAAGTACATGAAAAGGTGCTCAACATCATTAGACATTACGGATATGAAAATTAAAAGCACAATGAGATACAACTTCCAATGTACTAGAATGGCTATAATAAAAAAGAGACAAAAGTAAGTGTTGGGGAGGATGTGGAGAAACTGGAATTTTCACATATTGCTGGTGGGAGAGAAAATGGTGCAACCACTTTGGATGACAGGTTCTCAGGTTCTCAGAAAGCTACCGTATGACTCAGCAATTCCACACTTATGTATCTACCCAAGAGAAATGAAAATATAATATGCAAAACTTTTAAATGAACGTTCATAGTATTACTATAACACAAAAACCTCAGACTAGATCCAAATGCCCATCAACACGTAAATGCATAAACAAAATGTGATATCATCATACATTGGAATACTCTCCAGTAATAAAAAGAATGGAACTACTTATATACTCTACAACCTGGAGGAAACTCAAGAACACTACACTAACTGAAGGAATCCAGAAACGAAAGATTACGTATCATGTTTTCTCCATATATGTATGAAGTAACTGGAAGAGGCAATCTCTAGAGACTAAAGCAGATCAGCGGTTGCCGGGGCTGGTCTGGGAATTGACTGTAAACAGGCCTGGGGGCCTCGGGGGGGGGGGGAGAAGGGAGCCTGGGGGTCTTTAGGGTGATGAAAATGTTTTAAAACTAGATTGTGGTGATATTTGCACATCTGTATACTTTTACTAAAAATTATTGACTTGTACCTTTATAATGGGTGAATACTATGAATATTATATCTCGTATAGCTGTTAATAAAAATTAAATAAAAATAACCAGGATGGAGGGTAGGAGATACACATAAAACAAGTTTAGCAATAAATTGGTATTTCTTGAGGCTAGATGATAGGTAATGAAGGTTCATTGTATATTTTTCCTTTTTGCACTGTGTCCATTTAAAATTTCATAATAAAAAATAAAAAGGAAATAATAAGGGAAATGTCACACTTCTTTCTTTCTTTATGTGAAATGAAGTCTGACTCAGTCTTTATATCACAAGGCTGAAAGAAAATTAAATCTCAGTCATCACAGAAGTCCCTTGCTAGAATCACTCAACAATCTGGGAGGCTCTTGTGATGCCCCAAATCTTCAGGCTATCAGGGTCATGGTGATATGACTGCTATATTATATGAATGATTCTTAGAAATCATCGATGTTGCATTTATGCCAAGGATGGAGGAGGAATCTGCAGTCTGTTGTACCCATGTTTAGAGCCAGGCTCCCCACATCCCTTCTGGTTCAGGATCCTGGGCTGTCATTCCCTTCTGAGTCTTGATCCATTTTTGCCCAAGTTGGGGCATGACTTTTTGATAGTAGGGTGAACCATAGACCTATGTCCTCTTTTCAGCTGTGAGAGTAACTTCTCCAGGCTCATTTCAGCCCTCTTATTGATGCGGGAGAGCTAGGCTCTTGTCTCACGGAGTTGAAGAATGAATCTTGTGGACAAAGGAGAGTGAGTAAAATGATAGAGTTTTATTAAGCAGGGATACAGAAAAAGCTCTCAGGAGTCCCAACAGGGTTGCCACTGAGGGCTTTTAGGGTTGGTCTTTTGTAGAAAGTTAACCAGGGAACTTAAATCTTTTTGACTTCTCTACTGACAGCACGTTTGTGTAAGCAGGACTAGTGATAACATCTTTAATGGCTTACTTCTTTTTAGGGTCTGTTTATTTTCTGTCGACCACAGGAAACTGTCATAAATAAGACTTCCCCCCCTTGGACACCTAGGACAGGGTGGTTTGGAGTGTTCCCTTATCTCTGGTTTCCTTACACCTCCACATTTTTGGGATTTCTGTGAGTCTGATCATGGAGCCCCCTATCTCTCTCTCTACCTAGTCCTGCCTGTCCCTTTCTCATTATTTTAACCTCTTTCCTGGATTTTGGCTTTCACAACAGCCAGAAGAAAAGTTCGTCTTGTGGTTACTTCTATTTAGGCTGTGCTCATGCACCTTAAGTATGGGTTCAAAAAAAATATTCTTTGACTTTAAAGAATTACCTAAATTACCTAAAATGTGTGTAAAATACAAAGAATATAATGCACCAGTCCCTCCTCTTTTCAAATTCATCTTCAGCATGAAAGGCTCGGTGCATCCACTTATTTAATCATTGATAAAACAAATATTTATTGAGCCCCTCCAAGTAATGCCAAGCTGTGTTTGCGGCACTGGAAGTGCAGTGCTGAACAGAGCCAACAAAGGCTCTGTTTCTATGCAGCTTAGACTCTAGGGCTGATGTTTTCAAACTTTAATGTGCCTAAGAATCGCGCAGCAATACTGTTAAGATGCAGTTCCTGATTCCCTACGTCTGGATGCTGCTCGCAATCTGCATTTTTAACAAACTCCTGTGCAGTGGCATGCTGCTGGTGTACAAAACACACTCCGAACTGCAAGGTTCTGGGGTGGGATGCAGGGAAATTTTGGAGAGCACAAAAGTTAATCCTACATGAGCTTCCATACTGAATTATTTGCAACAGGGTCCTAGTGTGTCCAGAGGGAGGGTCATTGACATGTTCCGCCCTGAGGCACTCCACACCTGTCACTTGGCCCCCAGGTAAACTATTTCTCTCTTTTGTCATTGACACCACCCTGGCAAAGCAGCCTATACGCAGACCACACCCTATCCCGCACCCTGTCTGGCCTTGTCTGTTCACATCCAGAGGCTTCTCTGATTAATTCACAGGTCAAGACTTGTGTGTCAGCCTTCTCTTAGGGAACTGATCCTGTTTTACACTTCAAAGCCGCATCTGGCAGGTATCAAAGGTGTGTAGATCTTTGGAGCTTTTTCTGGTCTTATATTTTAACTCGTTCCTGCTCCCCACCTCTATGTTACAATGTTAATGATAAGAAGGAAAAATAGGAAAAAAGCACCCTTGTTTTTGCTTCTTTTTTATAAGCCCTGTTTCCCCTGGAAAGCAATCTCTTTGTGTTTGTGTGATTGTTCCACAAAGTGGCTTGATTCTTTGCCGGCCCTGTGGCTGTGGTTCAAAATAGCAGATGTCTAAATAGCCAGGTTGCTCAGGCATTTACCCAGCCACAGCTGGGGAGCTTGTATGGTGGTGCAAGCTTCCTGGCATTCTGCCTCTAGGAAACTATTCTAATGGAATCATTGGGAAGGCAGGCAAAAATACCTGTAAAATGGAGTTCTTTACAACATCATGACAGTAATAAATACTTGGGGGGGGGGATACCCTAAATGTCTGTATTTGTTTCCTACTGCTGCTCTAACAGCTTTAGATTTAGTGACTTTAAAATACATGTCCAGGGCGCCTGGGTGGCTCAGTTGGTTAAGCGACTGCCTTCGGCTCAGGTCATGATCCCAGGGTCCTGGGATCGAGTCCCACATCGGGCTCCCTGCTCGGCGGGAAGCCTGCTTCTCCCTCTCCCACTCCCCCTGCTGGTGTTCCCTCTCTCGCTGTGTCTCTCTCTGTCAAATAAATAAATAAAATCTTTAAAAAAAAAAAAAAATAAAATAAAATAAAATAAAATAAATAAAATACATGTCCACTCTGAAAGTTCTGGAGGTCACAAGTCTGCAATCACTTTTGCTGGGCTAAAGTCAAGGTGTGTGTGGGGTGACCCGATTGGGTGGAGGCCAGCAGCATGGGCAGTGAAAGAATTCACCCAAGGCAGAACAAAGGAGATAGAAGTTTATTGAATACACCACAAGGAAGCAGTGGGCAAGAGAGCAAAGGAGAGACTGTCTGTGCAAGGTGGTGGTGGGGGGGGCTGTAGTGAAAGGGGGAAGGTGAGGAGGTGTGGGAATGTATGCAGTTGTCCTTTTTTGGCACCTGTGTCCAGGTGTAAGTAGCCCATTGGTCAGCTAGGGCTTGTGGATATTTTCAGATGGGTCTCCTATGGGCCCGCTTGTGTTCAGCCAGGGGATGGGCAGGAGGTGCCACTGTGGGCCCTTCTGCCTTACTCGGGTTTTCATTGTTCAAGTCGGTTGCTTAAAACGGGCTTCTGCTGTGTGAGGGCTGGTACCTTGTGGGGTCTCTGAGGGCATCTTGTTTCCTTGTCTTTTTCAGCTCTATTGCCCCCCTATATTCCTTGACTTGTGGCTCCCTCCCTCCATGTTCAGACCTCATCATTTCAATCTCTGATTCTGTCATCACATTGCCTTCTCCTCCAACTTTGACTCCTCCTGCATCCCTTTTAGGAGGACTGTGGTGATTACATCAGGTCCGTGAAGATAATCCAAGGCAATATCCCTGTTTTTTAAACTTAATCTCTTAAAATTAAGATCCTTAATTTATTCACATCTGCAAAGTCATTTCACCATATTAGGTAATATTTTCCAGTTCCAGGGATTACGATGTGGACGTTTGGGGGACCATTATTCAGTTTACTCTAGTAGCAAACCATAGGAAGTAGTTAATAGTGTTTCATTTATTCAGTGGAATATTTTACACCTGTTAAATCTCTAATCTCTTGAATAGCATTTAATGAAAACAGAAAGTATTGTAATGCATTCGGCATTTGTTCACTGAATCTAACACTTCTTATGTTCCAGGCTCTGTTCTGAGCACTGAGGATACAGTCGGGAGTGAAGGCCCAGCTCTCTTGCATCTTATGTGCTAGTAAAGGAGACAGACAATAAACAAATAAATTAATAAACAGAGTAATTTCAACTAGCAATAAGTGCTATGAAGCCAATTGGGTGGGGGGCGGTGGCGGGTGACTTTGCACAGGGAATCAAGTAAGATTCCCTGAAGAGGTTACATTTCCACTAAGACCTGATAAAGAGAAGGAGCCAGCCACGTGCCAGCCACTGGGCAGAACCTTCTAGGCAGAAGGGAAAGCAGGCTAATGACCTTTCTTGAGGCAGGCAGGTGTTTGGTGCATACTGAGGACTGAGGCAGGTGTGGCTGGGCATGGTGTCAGGGGAGAGAGGTAGGGCAAGTAGGCATGAAGAAGGATGTTGCAGGCCACCAACTGGCAGATACTGCTGGTTGCTTACCCTAACTTCCCATCTCTTGTCTTTCCCACAGAAGCAACCAGTTTAGTGTCAAGCATCTATGTGTATAATTAAAATACTGGCTCTCCTGATGTCTCTTGCTCCTGAAGTAGGGATTAGGCACGTCCATAAAGATGTCCAGTGGAATCAGTGTGTAGAAGGAGGACTTTCACTTTTGCCCTTTAACTCCTTTCTCTCTGGAACATGGACAGCATCCTAGAAATGGAGCAGAGCCTTGCAACCATGAGCCTGAGAGCTTTGGGCTAACAATTTTGGACCATAAAAGGTGCCTGGGAACTTGAGGGGGCCACGTGGCTATTACTCACCTTCTAGAATACCTGCCTCCAGATTCCTGTTTGGCTGGGCTACACGAACCAGGATTCTAGGACGTGAATTGGAATCTGATCCCTCAATGATAAATAGAGTAAGAAACTTATATTTTGTTCTATGTGTAACTGGAAATTACCATTGGAAGGTTTTAAGCAGGAGAGCAATCTGGTCTGATTTATATATTTGTAACAAATGATCGCATCTACTATATGGAACTAGATGGTAGGTCCTACTGGGGACATCAAGTAAATGATCATTGCAATAATTTAAGAGAGGGAGGATGCTAGCTTAGACTAGGGTTATAGCAGGGAAGATGGGGAGACAGTTTGTATTGTATTAAGTTAAAAAAAGGGAAACGGTAAGATATGCTTACTATACAATGAGATAATAGTAGCTAACACTTACTGAGTATCCTTTATGGCCAGACAAGGATTTAATCATTTACATATACTAACTCACTCATTTTATCATTATACTAGGTGTGTGAAGCAGGCATTATTCTTATATACATTTTACAGATAAGAAAACTAAGAAGCAAAAAAGTCAAATAATTTTCTAGAAAGTGATGGAGGATGCCTTCCTCCGTGTGTGTGTGTGTGTATGTGTGTATGTGTGTTGGATGGGGGGCTTCTCTATATGGGTGTGGGTATGTAGATAGGGAGATACAGATGGGGACACCCCATAAAAAAGGGCTAGAAGGAAATATACCAAATATTTTAGAAGTTTTATGTCTGAGCAATAGCATTTCATGTAATTTTTCTTCTTTAAACTTTTCTTATTTTCCAGTATTTCTACAGTGGACATGTGCTGTTTTTATGTACAAGAGAATAATTAATATGTAAAAGATACTGTAGTTTAGAATTGTGGTGTTTATTAACATATTTTATATCATGTCGGCTGTTTTTAGTCACAGAGAGAAAGGGTCGTAGTGTAGTTACCACGGCCAGATAGGAAGCTGAGCTGTGGAAATGAAATCTCGGACCAGGTGAAGTTCCTAGATCTTTAAGGCATAGCGATGGCTTCTTCATCCTAGTCCTGTCATCTGTCCACTCATCGATGATGTCTTCTGGAAATAGTCCTATTCAAACAACCAAACTTTTCAGCTTTTCCACACTCTAGCATTGTAGATACAGAACAGCTTTTCAGCACACAGTCTGCCTAATCAGATGTGCCGCCCATCTCTGGATTCTGTATGCCACGTTGGCTTTCTCTGAAGAATTTCCCTTGTCTGACATGACATCATTTAGTTTATTTATGTTGGAGAACGCTCAGGGAAATACTACACCTATGTTATATATATGAATGTGTGGTTATAAATTGCAGAACAACAAATCATTAGAAGGTGAATTCACTTATCAAATTCCTCAGAGCTGTTCAAAGGTAAGCCACATAAACTACTTCTATGTATCCTTTGCCAGAGCCAGCAAATGAGAAGAGGGGGTTAAAATCCAATTTAGGGGTGGAGGACCCCAAAACAACCTTTTAGACTCCAAATCCAGAAATTGTCAGAAAACATTCTTTAACCTCTCCACAGGCACAGAACATTTATTTCATTTCTTAGAATCACCTAGTCTCTGTATCCTCGGACTCCTCGGCATGTCTACTGTTTGCTCAGTTCTTAGCGTTAAGCCATGAATATATTAGAAGAACAAAAGTGCAGCCCTAAATGTATCAAAAATAGAAAACAAGAGATAGTAAAATAATGGACTGAAAAATCAGAGAAGGTACAAAATGCTAATATTTTCATTAGTATGCACATATCTTTTTTCTTAAGGATTTGAGAACATTGGAGTATGTGCTCCTTGTTTTTACATAGACAATTTGAAGGACATAAAATCCATGATGTATTGAACTGAGGACAGAAGTCTAAATATACCATACACTTTATTCTTTAAAAATAGCTCTCTGTTTCATTACATTTTCTGCCACCTCTAAGATTTGACCAATTCATAAGTGAAGGTAGCCTTCAGATTATATAGTCAAGTTACATGGAATGTCAGTGGGGAAGAAAATGATGAGGAAGAAACAGTGTTCATTATACAATCAAGAAGTGTGAAAAAGATTAGAATAGAGAGGCTTTAGGAGAAGAATTATTTGGGTTTTTTTTTTTTTTACTTTAAAATAGATACGGAAGCTTAGTTGAGGCTATCTGATAATACGAGGGTTTGGATAAAATAAAGAGAACAGATTTCAGTTGAGCAAGACACTCCTCCTAAATAGACTAATTCTGATAAATCACCAAGACATGGGGCTGTCAGATTCCAGACAATGAATTTATACAGAAGGAAACAAAGCCCCATTGATGTTTTTATTGTAGATGTTCTTACTATGTCAGTACCAAGCTATAAAACAGGCAAAGAACTGAGCATAATTACAGCCTCTCTCAATGTGAGGAGAACTGGTTTGAGAAAAGCCCCATTGAAGCTCATTGCACTGGGGGTGGGTGGGTGGTGGGTCCTCTCAGCAGGACCATAAATCAGGTTCAAGGGCAGGAACTTTATCTGTGCTGTGCAAAGCCATGGGTCTGATTCGTAGACATTAAGTTGGGTTATCTTAGGTAGACAATGGAAGAATGAGCCTAGGTCCTGAGACCAGGGGTTTGAGACTTGGTCTTAACCCTCATATGCAGCAGGGTTGCCTTGGGGAAGGCAGCAGTTCTCTGAGCCAGTTTTCCCATTCATAAAATATAGTGCTCTGACTACGTGAACTGTATGGACTCTTCCAACTTGAGCATTCTGATTCTTTCTCTTTAGAACCTTAGCTTGTTTTCTTTATTCCAATGGCAGGGCAATATTGTAAAGCTTAATTGCCAACAAGTGAAAAGGGAAAATCCAAATGTCAGAAAAGAGACTTGCAGCTTGCTGATCCCCGGTGTGAAGGATTATAGTATTGTTTGTCAAATATTTCACTTTCCCACTTCTTCCTTGAAGAACCCCTTCTTGTGTGAGGTTTATATGTTTCTGCCCTGTTGAAGTCAGGAGTAGCCATGTGAACATGCTTTATTTAATGGAATACAGGTGGAAGTCACATATGTCACTTCCAAGATGAGCATATTAGGTTTGTGGTGTCTCTTCTTTCTTGGATTCTTTCTTCTTTCTGGTATGATGGCCAGAGATATATCAGAGATAAAGGATGTTCTCTCAGCCCGAGTCTGGAGTGACCAATATTTGGAGTAGTTAATGATCATGCATTGTGAGCAAGAAGTAAACCTTTGTTTTAAGCCACTGCACTTTTGGGGATCATTTGTTATCACAGCAAAACAACATTCTAGGAATGGCCAACTATGAAAAGCAGGTCTGATTTCTTGACTATGATTCCAACAGAAGATCAGAATTCTAAACATTTTTTTTAAGAACTCTCTTTTCTCTAATCTTCGTTTAAGTACTATCATATATATGTATATATGGCATATGCATATATATGTGTATGTATACAGATATGTACATATGTATATATGATATATATACATGTATATACACATATTGTATATATAATTTAGATACATATAAATTTTTTGCTAATGTCTATGTCAGGTACCCCAGTGCAGGCACTAGGCTATGGAAGATTTGAGTAATTTTGTTTCCATTTAGTCTATGATGCATTTAATTTTCTTCCATGAACAAGGTTGCCTCTGTGCCTTTTATCTATTTATCCAACAAATAGTTTTGATCACCTACTAAGTAACTGGTAATCCCTGGAGATGCAAGAGTGTAAAGATAAACCTGGTCCCTTAAGTCGGTTGTATTATATCTTCCAGTAGCCTCAAGGAGACAGGTACCAGACACAGTGATAAATGCTACGCTGGTAATGCATACGGTGTTATAGGAGCACCTACAGTAAGCATTTTAAATCAGAGCTTTGGCACCGTGGGAGGCTTTCTAGAGGAAGTGATGTCTAATCCAAGAACTGAAGAATAAATAGTGATTAGACAGGAGAAGTGTGTGTGTGTGTGTGTGTGTGTGTGTGTGTAAAGATAGGTTGGGGAATTAAGTGTGGTAACAGTATACTGGTAAACAATGTTCCAGGAGAGGAAACCATATGAGTGAAAGACCAGTGATTAATCCAGACCGCAGATATTAAGGGGGGGAGGGGCATTGTCTGGAAAGGAAGGAGAAACCTGATCATACAGGAGCTTCTAAGTCATATTCAGGCCTTGGATTTTATCTTAATAGTCAGTGGGGAGCCCTTGAAGGGTTTTAAGGAACATGTTTCCTCTGCCTCTAATGCCCTCCCCACCCAACTCCCCTTCCCACCGCCTGACACTCCTCATCTAACCCACTCAACAACCTCTTCCTCTGACTCTAGTCAGATCGAACTCTCTGGAACCTTCCCAGGGAGATAAAGCTCCTTCCTCTCTAACTTATCATTTGTATATATATATACCTATTTCCCTGAACACATTTATATTTATTCACTTTCATCCCTTTCCCATAACTTAAGATCTGAAACTCTTGGGGGCAGGGCCTTGTCTTTTCATCTGTGTATCCTCAGTGACTCTCAGTTCTTGGCTCTTAGCAGGCACTCTGTAAATGTGGCAAAAAGAATAAGCAGAAAGAGGAGAGCCTTGGGAGGATCCAATCTGTAAGGAAATATGGCCACTGAGGCAGGGCAGTCAGATGCTTCCTGATGCTCTCAGGCCTTTACCACAGAGAATGTTCATTTTTGAGGAATCTCAGAATGATCTCGTTCAGAGATGACACTTAGCCAGGAAACTTAAGCACTAGATCTTGCCATCCCCCTTCCCTCTGAGTAACTCAGGCCGGCTGGGGCTTCACCTGTCTTTTCTAATTTTCTGAGCCAGTTTCCACCATTGGGAATATCTGTCTAGGCTCCTGCTTCAACCCAGACGGGCTCAGGCGTGGAGGTAGCTCCGTGGCTTTGGAGGTGAACAGACCTGAAGTCATGCCTTACTTAGCTCTGCCATTGACTGGCTTTGCATGACAGGTAGGATTCTAAGGTGACCCCATCAGTGTCCCACACCCTGTACAGTCTCCCTGCCCCTCCACTTGAGTATGGGTGGAACCACATTCCTGTGGTTAGGTTCCTAACCAGTGGACTTTGAGTGAACCAAATGAGAGATTATCCTGGAGCGGGTATGGGGGAGCCTGACTGGCCTGGGAGCAAATAACCAAGTTGTAAACTGCCTACTGGAATCATGTGGGCAGGGGAATATGTGACTTCTGCTGCCTGACATGAATTCTGCCAATAACCAGTGAGCTTGGATGAGGGCTGCAAATTTCAAGTAAGCATCACAGCCCTGGCCCACACCTTGATTTCAGCTTGGAGAAACCTGACCCAGCTAACCTGATATCTGGACTCCTGACCCATGAGAACCACGAGATAATGCAATTGTGTTGTTTTAAACTGCCAAGATTGTGGTAATTTTTTATGCAGCAAGGACACATCAACAAAAGGCTAATATGCTATGTGACTGTATGACTTTGGAAAAGTTACCTTCTTCTCTGAACCTCATTTTCATCATCTGTGAAGTGAGCATGATAATCTTATCCCCTCATGAGGAGTCAGTTGTTAAAACCAATTCAGAGAATATATGCAGAGTACCTAGTATTCTCAACATAGATTAAGTACCCCCTCTGTTGCCTCCCTGCCATGAGCACCACCATCTATGCATATGCCTTTTTTTGGAACATTCTGCCCTGGGTTGCCCCTTCAAAGAGCCCGTCCAGGGATTCAGGCTGTGGTAGGTGTCATTTGCCTAGCAGCCCATCCTAGGGCTAGTGTTCTAATGAAAATTCCTATTGTAATGCATAACCATGAGGAGTCCAGAATGAAATTGCTTTGGGAGCCTTTGTGTGATTAACATTTCAGCTATTTATGGAGTCTTTGCCCTATCATTTCCTGTTTTAAAAAATTAATGTGCTGGTTTATTATTAAAAACCAAGGAAGGGGGAAGTTCAGCTGGTGCACAGAGAAATAGTTCTAGATGATCCAAATAAAAGTGTCTTAGTAGGGAGAATATTTGGAAGACCCCTTTTTTATTTAGATGCCCTTTTAATGCCTATAACTTTTTCTTTTGATGTCACTCCCCGTCTACCCCAGCTCCTTGCCTTCTGTCATCTTGCCCCTAAATTTGAGTGGGATAAAAGACATTCGAGTCAAGAGCATTGTGACTTTTTAGTTATGCCAATGGTGTTGTGTATGACGGTGTTGTGTGTGAGCCATTATATCAGAGGGTATTTGAGTTAGATTGGTCTTTGCAGGCCTATTTTACAGATAAGAAAACTGAGCCCAAGGAGACATAGCTAATTAGTGACTCAGTTTTCTCTGAAGGAAACCAGATCTCCTAACACACTTTCCTCAAGTAATCTGAATCAATTAATTTTGCATGCATCAAAGTTGAAAGCCTGCTGTGGTGATCTAAGGACCACATGCTCACTTCTTCTTCATCGTGGATGCCAATGATCTGTAAGGCTGCCACCAACTGCGGCCCCACAGGGAGTAGAAGGCTTTCTTAAGCCAGATAGAAAGACCCAATTCAATAAGAAGGAAAGATTTAGGTTGGATATAAGGAGCGGAAATAGCTCAGTTGCCAGTACTAACTCTCAAGGGGTTCTGAGAAATAATGTTCTTTAGGGATCATCAATGAGGCTAGAGATTTATGTATCCATCAGATGGCTTTAGTCATTAGCTACTTGGCCTTACTCTTTATCCTCTGTCTGCTATCCCACTATATTTCTGATGCCTGGTATTTATTTACTGGAAGAGACTGGGCTCTCTTTTTCTAAGAAGAAGAAAGAAATTCTGTTCTAGAGCCTCATCAACCTGGGATCGTAGTAAAGATTGATGGAGCATTTACTGAGTGCAGGAATATTAACATGTAGGCCTGAGAGCACTATCCTTAGGAAGTCTTGCTTGCAACATTGGCCTTGGCTGGCATCTGGGAACTTGAATGGTGAAGAGTTCCTTACGGTGATCTGAAATGGCCCCTCACTGATAAGAGTGGCTCACTGTGCCTAAACTGTACAAACAGTATCATTCATGCTGAATACCTGCTGTCCTTCTAGGATTCTGGAATATTGGTACATACCAGGCAGTGGGTGCTTATATGCCCAGTTCCCAATAAAAACTTAGGTCACAGGCCCCAGTGAGCTTCTGGAGGAGATATTATTTCCCATGTGCTTCAACAACCCATTTATGAAGGAATTGAGCGTGTCCTGTGTGGCAGCAGCGGGATAGGCCCCTTCGAAGCTTGCATTTGGTTTCCTTTGGATTTTGTTCGATGCACCTTTACCTTTGTTGATTTTGCTTTATATCCTCTTCACTGCAATAAATCTGAGCTGTGAGTACAACTATATACTAAGTCATGTAATTCCTCATAGCAAGTCACCAAGCCTGGGGCTTGTCTTCAGACTTCTTCACTTCCTTAGGGAGGATATTTTTATTTTATTTTATTTATTTTATTTTATTTTATTTTTTATTTTATTTATTTTCTGAGAAGCTTCCCTAGCACCACAAAAGCAGCAGGCTTTAACTTCAGGGAGCTCAACTTCAAGAGCCAATATGGGGTGCCTGGGTGGCTCAGTCGGCTGAGCTTCTGACTTAATTTCAGCTCAGGTCGTGATCTCCGGGTCCTGGGATTGAGCCCTGCATCAGGCTCTGCGCTCAGCATAGAGTCTGCTTGAGATTCTCTCTCTTCTTCTTCCTCTGCCCCTCCCCATGCAAATAAATAAATAAAATCTTTTCGAAAAACAAATAAAAACAGTCAATATGAAGAAAGACAGTCCACTCTAAAATACTGAAATATAATGTAATACTTTTTTATACCCATTTTTTCCTTCTGGTTTGCTCATCTACCCCTCTCCACATCCCATGTTTTTATTCTTTTTTAATTTTTTACTTTATTATTTCCTTCCTGTTCATTTCCAGTGGTTCCATCTGTCTTATCTTACAACTTGGGCTATGAATTTCGTGATCCCAAAGACTCTATAAATAGCAGATTTAGCAGAAAACAACAAAATATTAGTGTATGGAGACTCCATTTTTATGCTCAGGAATTTTATTATTTGTCTTCTAATTAAAAGAAATCACTTAATATTTTTGACCTTTAGTTTTCTAATCTGATAAATGGGGCTAGTATTCTCTGTCCACCTCATAAAGTTACAGAAGGGATCAAATGAGGTGATTTTTATGTAAGAATTTCAGAAATTTGAGCTATAGAGAATTGTTGAACCTTATTATTCTCCTGGAACAATCACAAGTGGATTACATGAGAAATGCATGCTCTTGAGATGTGGGCATTCTCTCTCTTTGTTCATAAAATGACAGACAAGAGAATATAAAGATTGTCAATGAGAAAGGACCATAGAAATAGTTAGCCCTGAGTAAAAGAAGATTACGAGAATGGTTTGATTACTGACTTCAAGTATGCAGAGGACAGCCCTGAAGAAAAAACAAGAGAACAATTCTGTTTGACTTCACAAGATAAAATCAAGACTAACGGGAAAAAAATACAGGAAGAAAAAGAAAGACCTGGCTGAGGCAGAGGGAAAGGAAGAGCGGGAGAAACTGGTCTTTAGAGCTGTTCAAGGTCAGGCTGAACGACAGCATCTTGCATATTGCACAAGGAATTAAACACCAGATTTATGAATGAGCTGCTTTTGTGAACCACCCCTGCAATTTTTGCTGCATTCTCTGTGCTATTATTTATTGAATCTTTAAATAATTCATTCATTTTTTTTAGATAAACTTATTTTAAAACTATATTTTGCACATTTTCTGTTTCGGTTATTTTTTTTGTAATGTACATTAAAATGCAAAGGTAACTATAAAAAACATACATCTGTTAGTAAACCCGAAACTAGATGCCTTCCAAACCTGATAGTCCATGGAAATTCTTAAGCCAAATGAAAGACAAGAACAAAAACAAAACTACAACTCTGGGGCCCTGATTTCTATTTCTGAGAACCTTTTGGTCACTTGGCACCATGTAGTCTTCCTTGAAGAAAAATATGGTGCTTCATTTGTGAAGCTGAGAGTATCACTTGGCCTCTCTTCATGGGAGATCATAAGGCCCTCCTTCTCCACTTCTGCACTGCTAATCCCTCTCTCACAACCCGCCAGGACGATGGGTGCAAACCAGGACTAAAGCTGACTGGGATGTATGCTAGCCTACCTTTTCCTCACTCTCGCTGCCCCGGTTTTGCACTTCCCACATAAAGCACTGGCACTTAATTCTTGACTCCTGCTCTGTTATCTAGGGATGCAGGCTAAGACTTTCCCCCTTTGTCTCTTAATGCATACTTGGTCTACAGAAGTTACAGTCCTGCCCCCATGCCCAGAGTTGATTAGAGCAGAGAAGGGCACCTGGCCCAAGATGGATCAGTTTTCTTCTTGCCGGAATTTGGAATTTCAGCCTAGAGACAATGTATAGTTTGCTAGGGCTGTTTTTAAACAAAGTACCACCAACTGGGTGGCCAGTGAGGAGGAGCAATGAATAGTTTGTCCCAAGGTCTGAGTAAAAAGCAAGTGGAAACTATATATTCAATGAAGACTAAACAATGACTAACATAAAGGAAACCATACTGCAAACATCCCAAATAATATAGTCAGCAGAAGCGGATGCCTGAAGCAACTGACCTTTATTACAGAGGCTGTAGACAGGTGAAAATATTATAATACCTGTTGATATCTTAAATATACCTTTGGTATGTTACTTTGTTACTTAGTGGGGAAAGGAAAGCCACGCTTAATAGAGGAGTGCTTGAAAACAGCTTGATCAGGCAGAAGCACCTCTTCAAACTCAGGATCAATTTAAGATCTTTGTAGGTCTTAGATTCTCTTGTTTTTAGAGGTCCAAATCATATCAAATGTATATTAATAAGGAAAATGGTACATTTTAACTTATATATATAACTGTCAAGATTTAATTGCCCTTGGATAGTTAACAAAACATTGCATTCTGTAAGTACAACAATAGCATTTATTAATTCCTATTTTGCAGTTTTCTTATGTTAGAGCCAATTTATGTTGTTGCATTTTGTGTGGGGGTGGGTTTTGAGATTTTATAGGCTTTATGCATTGTGCTTTTGGTGCCCAGTGGAAGAAGTTGGATGTGTTTGCATATTAATAGTTTAAAAAAAATTTTTTTAAAGATTTTATTTATTTGAATGAGAGGAAGCACATGCACAAGAGGCAGGGAGGGACGGAGGGAGAGGGAGAAGCAGACTCCCCATTGAGCAGGGATCCCGATGCAGGACTTGATCCCAGGACTCTGGGATCATGACTTGAGCTGAAGACAGAGGCTTAACCAACTGAGCCACTCAGGTGCCCCTGTTTTAGAAATTTTTAATCAATTTATAATTACGTTTTTGTTAACAACTGAAAAACAGAATAGACTATAGTATTTAAACTGCTGCTGTATTTGCTTTCAAGAAGTGTTCTGGAAGTAAGCCCAGGTTTCCAGAAGTGTGAGAAATAGTTCTGTATTTAAGAAGCTACTCTTAATAGCCTCTGCAACAAAAAATAAGTCCTCATTTTAAAGAACACTATTAAAAAGTAAACGAGACAAGCCACCTTTCATAATAAGGTGACTTACATGTGCATCAGTATATCTGATTCAAACTCAAAATGTGTTTAGAAGCACAGCATACAGTCAGCCTAGTTATGTGGTTCCCACATTTTTGACATAAAATGAAGCAAAGTGAACCACTTCCAGGAAAATGAAATAAAAACAAAATGACTAGGTATAGTTATAAATATTACATTTCCTGCTTAAAAATAAAAGGCAATTAGGGGGTGCCTGGGTGGCTCAGTTAGTTAAGTGTCTGACGCTTGGTTCCGGCTCAGGTCATGATCTCAGGGTCATGAGATTGAGGCTCCTGTCAGACTCCCATGCTCAGCATGGAATCTGCTTGGGATTCTGTCTCTCCCTCTCCCTCTGCTCTTCCCCCCCATTCTCTCTGTCTCCCTCAAATAAATACATAAATACATAAATAAAATCATAAAATAAAAGGCAATTAAAAATACTGCCATTTGCATGTGTTGTAATGAGCACTGGGTATTATATAAGATGGATGAATCACAGACCTGCACCCCTGAAACAAATAAACATTATATGTTAATTAATTGAATTTGAATTTTAAAAAAATTAAAGAGAAAAATGTTGCCATTTACAAACATTTCTACTTTTCCTGAATTAGGTTTCCTCTGAAAGAGTGGGCTCAGAAAGACGTGTTCAACCAATTCAGCACAATTACATAAGACAGATGTCATAACATTTGTTGGGGTTCTGCTCAGGAGCTATCTCCTTTGCAAGTTTCTCCCCTCTCAGATCTACTTTAACATTTCTGTTTCATTTAGCTCATGACTGGATACCATCTTGTATTATTTTCCAGCTGTTTTCTGTCTGACCCCTCAGGAGCGCTAAGCTTTTTGAAGGGTCACCTATCAGCTTGTGCCTGAGTTAGGAAAGGGACTCCACTGAATGGAAACAAGGATGCTGTGAGTTTTTCTGTACACACTAACAGATATTTGCCTTATCTTTACTAGCTCAGATGGCCACACTGTTTTTTCAAGCCTGCTAGCGTGTATTCAAGTAGTCCAAATCAGTACGTATTGATAACAATACGTTGAAGTGATTATCCTTTTTACTCAATCTATCAATTAATCAACGAATATGGCTTGACCTCCAATTACGTTCAAAGTACTATTTTATCGAAGAGTAAAAATACATATATAATTCAGAAAAGAGGGACTGAGCTGAATCAATGGGAATTTAAAATCTAAAATTTGGGGACAGACACCAACAACAATGATATTCTGTGTTGGTGGATTTAAGGTGATGTAAGGTGAGGTGTGTGCTCTTACAGATAACTGTGGATTATAGCATCTTTATAAAAATTGACAACATTTATCAAAAGTCTTGCAACTTTTCCCAAAAGGCATCTGGAAACAGTGTTTAGGAGCATTTACCTGCATTCAAAGCTCAGTTCCTCTGCGGTGTGACTTTGGGAAATTACTTAATCTTGCTTCCTCAGCTTCCTCATCTGTAAATAAGGATAGTAATAGTACCTGCCCATTTTAAGTATAAAATAAGCCAATATTACTAAAATTAAGGACTAGTGTCTAGCAGATAGTATGTGCCAAATAGCCTTCTAAAATATCTTTGGACACAACATTTGCACTTGTAGAAACTGAGGAATTAATTAGAGATGAGAGTTGGGATATGAGTATAAGTATGAAAATTTAAATACATCTTCAATGTCATACTTGATGGAAATGGTTCACTTCATTAAGGCATATCCACATTAGAGTGTATTATACAACCATAAAAAATTAGGTTTTCAAAGAATATGGAGACAGAGACATTCTCAGACATCATGTTACATTTTGAAAGCAGTGTGTAAAGTTTCCTATACATATTATGATCCTAATGCTGTTATAAGGCACTTAGGAAAAGTCCTAGAAAGAAATATCAAGATATTAATGGTAATTATCTCAGGGTATTGAAATTAGGATTTTTAAAATATTTTCTTCTTTATCTTTTCTATAATTTCAAAATTTTCCACAAACATGGAAAAAAGTTAAAAAAAAAAAAAAAGGTAACACAGGGAAAGGAGAAGTGGTGATCAAAGATTTATATTCCCTAGCTTTTTTTTTTTTCCAAGCTGCTGAACAAACATACATAATGAATCTTGAATATCTTCAAAGAATAGCAATTTTTAAAGCAAGATATGGTTTTAAGATATAATTAACTAGAGAGTATCCTTTTAATAAACAGCATTTTATATATGTATATATATATATGCACATGTATCCTCCCTTTAAAAAAAGAAGCTTAAAGTGGTGAATCATGCCCTGGCCAAGAGGTAATGAAGCAAAAGCTGGTGAGTTTTGGATAAACTCAACAATAAGTCAAGTCAGTAGACTAGTAGAAACCAAAGCCAAGTTTCAAGGGGAAAAAAAACTACAGACTGATGATCTTGGGAGTTGGTAAAGTAATTTGCAAATGCTAAATATTACTGCAAATCTGACAACTGGAGGTACCAGAACTCACTCCATCATCTACCAGCTAAGTGAGAGAGGCCCCTTGCAGACCTGAAAGGGGTGGGGGAGGTCACTTATTCCATCCAACAAATTCCCTTTCCTGAAGGGGTGAGTTATGAGCTCACATCCCCAAGTTTCTTAATGAAAATGTACCTTCAAATGTTTAAAAATTTTTTCTCTTCTCATTTCCTGGCTTGGAAGAAGAAGTATACCTTCATGGTGGTTGTCCAGCAAATATTTACTGCCTAGGCAATTCCTACCTGGATTTTCTTAAAATAATAAGAAAAGGGAAAAAAATGCTCTGAACATTTGTAATTCTGCTCACTGAATCAAAGAACATGTAAAAGCAGCTTGGTAACAAGCACAGTAATTACCAACTGTGGTGACTGAGGTATATTTCTTTCTCATTTTTACAGTAGTCATGTGCTTGCAATCCAGGACCCTGAGAGAAAGTTACATAGGCAAATGTTAAGGTTAAGGATATATCCTTTAAATATCAGTTAGACACAAGATACATGCTCAGCCACTCTTAAAAAGAAAGTGATAATTGTAATTCATTCTAAAGGAAGCATTTTTAATTTATAACCTCTAAAAGAAACTGTCTTTATTATGCTGCAGAGTATTCTAAGTGTGTATCATGGCTAATATTTTATGCATACATTTTTTCAGTTGAAGGCATTTGCCATAATTCAGCTTTAACAAACTCTGTTCTCAGCTGTAACTCAGAGCATGACATATATCTGTTGTCCAGCTATAAATCTGTGGTTGTTGTTATACTTTTATGAATCTGATTCATGCAGAAAGCATTATCCCTGCAACTTTAATTAAGGAGTTAGGAATTTCCCCATCTGAATTCCTAGCATTCTGTACACTTTATTGCACCTTCCCCCGTGAGCCTTAAATGAGATATTTGGATTACAGATCCTTAGAAGAATAAAATCCATAAGCTCTAAATCAGGGATGGGTAAATGGATTTGATCCAGATTTAGAACTGACTTTGATGCCTCAAATTGCACTGAGTCTTTTAAGGATTGGATCAATCATTAATATCTAACTTTTTAAAACTGCAATTTTTGGTATTTGTTGGTATCAGGATATTAAGATGTGGTCTGTTGTTCGGTTTCTTATTTCTGGGCAGCCCTCCAGTGTCTTACTTGGGTTGTACTAAAGCCAAGAATTTATGACTCAAGATTAATAGGACAAAATCAGGTATGAAACAGAGAGAAATCTATGTATGACCTATTACATTAGACACTGTTACTTTTAATATAATGAGGTTGTGAATATTTGTGCACAGGTGATTTTACACAATACATAGAAACTATATGTCTTTAATTGCCATTGTATCTTTAGGTTGGCTACATATTTAGACATCTTGCATTCCCACCCCAGTTCTGATTTCCCATTCTGATGCTCCAAAAACACAGCATAATAGTAACTCTACCAGCTCTTAGTTAAATATCAGCTCTGGTTTAAGGGCTTCCCCACTGAATGCCCATAACTAACCAGTGAGGTCATTACTATAATTATCCCCACTTTACAGATGAGAACACCGAGGCAATGAGAGGTTAAGCAACTTGCTCAAGATTAAAAAGTCAGTAAATGGAAGAGCTATAAGTATGAGCCCAGGTGCATCTGGCTCTGGAATTCACAATGTGAAGCATTCTGCTATGAAGCTTGAACTAATGTAGTTCCATCAGCACACATTCACTGAGCTTTTTAAACCAGCACCACTCTATCCTATCAGGGAAGAGAAAATGTTTAAGACTATGTCCTTGACCCCAGGAAGCTTGCAATAGGGCGAAAAGAGAAGAAGTACACACAGGGCCAATTATGGCGGAGTACATGTCATGATAATAACATTTATTGGATGATTACTCTGTGTCAGCTGCCATGCTAATAACTAAATCTGTGTAACCACAGAAGGGACTATTTTTATCTCAGTTTTATGTGAGAGGAAGCCGGAGGTAAGTAATTGAAGTCACACAGCCAGTGAGTAGCGGAGCTGAGATTTGAGCATTGGCAGTCTAAATCCAGAACCCCAGCTCTTAGCCATTGTTTTCTACTGGATGTGAACACATTCTCAAATGTATGTGGCATATAGCAGAAAAGTGCTATAAGAGATTCGTGAGGGTAGGAAGGGTGGAGAGTCCAGTTAACCAATTACTTAGCTAATTAAATTTATTCAGTAGTATTGGTTATCTTCATTGTCTCGAGCCATACTGAAATGCTTTATGCTCTCTGAACTCAGTATGCTCTCTTTTGTGTCTAGATTTCTGCACATTTCCTACCAAGAATATCCTTCATGCCCTGCCTCCCCTAGCACCAACCCACCCACCAAATCTTATCACCTCTACTATCTCCCCTACCACCATTGTGTGACTAATTAATTACTCTTCACCCTTCTGTCTCTGCTTGAATCCCAAAACCTCTGGGAAGCCTTTCTGCCCCTCCAAGACTTTAGTGGGTCTAGTCACTTGTAATCCTACCCCATTATAGCACCTACCACACTGTGGCATGATTACAGCTTTTCTTGTCTATCCATCCATGTCATGCCTGCTCCCCCGCACTTCTCCCCCAACCAACACTCCCTCACCCACCCCAATAATAGTCTTGGAGCTTCTTGAATGCTGGAACTGGGCCTTACTTCCTCCATTGAACTGCAAGCTCCCAATACAATGCCTGACACATAATAAATGTTTTATAAATATTTTTTTGATGACTTACTGAGTTCTATGTGCCAAATACTGTGCCCATAAAACACTTGTTATGTGATAGCACTGAGTGAACATTTGTTTCCATGATCTCATTGCATTCTTATAATAAGCCTCTCAGACATTACTATTTTCATTTTACAGATAAGGGTACTGAAGCTCAAGAACACAGCATCCTTAAGTTCACATAGTTAGTAAATGGGGAGTTGGAAGTAGAAATCAGGTCTGTCTGATCCTAACCTGTCCTGCAGATGAACCAGCAGTGGTAATGCAGGTTCTAGAAGGCATGATGTAGTTCTAATAAGGCACACAGATGAGGCAAAGGAGTCAGAAATCATCTCTACGTATGGTTGGTGGGGAGGACAGCTGGCTTTTCTCAGGGAAGTGAAGCACAGGCTGAATCTTGATGGGCAAGTCTGAGTTGGTTTGGGTGAGAACAGATAGAAGGATCAGCAGGTGAGAGCCCAGTCCCTTCCTTCAGGGAGGAGTGAGAAGTGTTCGGCAACCAGAGCACACAATGCAGGGCAGAGGCAGTCAAGGGTACTTGGATTGGAGTATAATGAATAGAGCCAACGTAGTACAAGGGAGGAACTGGAAGGATTGGAGCCGTGACAAAGGATGTACCCACCTTACTTCTAAGGGGTTGAGCTTCCTAGGGAAAGAGTGGCCTTATCAAATCCTGGGAGTGATGTTAAATAAGTGTGAAGTCAGGTGGGAAATCAGTTGGCAAATGGAGGGAAATGATTCCCCCTCCATACTAGGGAGTCCAAACCTTCTCTTTTGTTAGCAGCTCTTCAAATCCCCTGCTGGGGGGGAGTTGAGTAGAGACTTAAAAGAATGGAAGAGTAACCACAACATCCTTTAGATAGTCTTCTTTCTTCTTGATCTTTTCCTGCAAAGCTTGCTATTTTATCTATTGTTCATATTATAAATGTCATTATTATTTATATGTTAGATGCTACACTATATGCATCCCCTTATTTGCGTATTTTATTTAGTCCTTCCATTATGTAGGGTGTTGTTATGTCCACTTTCGAGATAAGAGCATGAAAGATCAGAGATGCTAAGTGGCTGGTCCAATTCCACAGGGAGTAAGTAGCAGCTAAGAATTAACCCTTGTGGATCTGACATCAACCAATATCACAGAGAATAAAATAATAACTACTAAGTACTCAGTGCCTCCTCTGAGCCAAGCACTTTATGTAGATAATGCATAAAAAAGAGGGTAAGATATTTGCTCTGTCTAATCATTTAGCCCATTCATTCTGAAAGAGTAAGATTTGTCTAAAAATCATTTGCTGTATTCTCTGCAGTGATCTCTTCCCTCTCTGTTTTCCCTTCTTTTCTAATTCCAAATTAAGAAGGGATGGGATATTTTAAGGATTTTCTAAGTTATTAGAAATTCTCATTTAGAATCTTGTATTTCTCCTTCACATCCACAGCAAGTCTGTAAGAACAACTTCACAAAAGAGCTTTAGAAATAAATGTGTGGTATCCGTGCACTCTCAGGCTTCTTTTAATGAGAAATGGATAGGTAATTATACCATTATGTAGTACATCCTATTCCTGGAAGCCATCTTAAGCTGTTCAGGGTAATGTATCTTTAAGACTGCATCAGCCTCTTTGTTCCATAGATGCTATTTTTTAGAGTTTTATGAACAGCAAATGGCTCCTTAGGAGAACATGGTCATCACTCAATCTGGATTTTCCAGCAGTTTTGGGGTAAGGATGAAAAAATGCCCATAGGACAGTGCCAATTTGAAAAGGATGATTAACTCCAGATTTCCCATCCTTGGGACATTGTGAATGCCTGGATCAAGGTCTGATGTGTTCCAGATGATGTGCAAGGATGTACAAACGTGCAGGCTTCCATTACAGGGGAGACTAGGAACAAAAGAGTACATTATTTAATCACCCAACAAATACATAGTGAGTGCCTGCTCTGCATCAGGCACTGTTCGATGCTGAGAATACTTAGTCCCTACCCTCAGAGCATTTACATCCTCCAAGAGAGGACAGGCAATAAATAAATAAATTACATGCTATCGGGAAAAATAAAGCAGGATAAGGCAATAAAGACTGATATGGTTGTGACATGCTATTTTATATAGAAAAGGCTTCCTTAAGGTTACACTTCACAGAGACCTACAGGAAGTGATGGCTCAAGACTCGCAGATGTCAGGGAAGAGTGTTCCAGTCAATCATGGCAAAGTCCCGGGAATAGTAGTGTGTTTAGGGTGTGACAGCATGGATGCCATTGTGGCTGGAAAAGAGTGGGTAAGGGGGAGAGTGATAGGAGGCATCAGCAGGAAGATGTAGGTGAGGGACAGAGGAAGGTTGAGATGTAGACCAGCTAGCCTTATATAAGCCTTGGTGAAGAGTTTAGATTTTATGCTGTATGGATTGAGAAACCACTGCAAGGGTTTGAGCAGAGGAGAGGCATGATCTGACTTACCCTTTTAAAGGCTTCCTCTGCCTGTTCTGTGTAGGATACATGTAGGAGCCAAAGTGAGAGGAGGAAAGCCATAGGTAGGAGGCTGTGTTAGTCCAGACAAGACATGGTAGAGATGGTGAGTGGGGGTCACATTCTGGATATTTAAAAGGAAGAGCTGAGAGGATTTGCTAATAAATTGAATGTGGGAGAAAGAGAAATCAAGTGGGAGAAAGAGAGAAATCAGATTTGTACCTGCATACCTGGAAGAATGGAGGTGTTATTTAGTGAGAAAGGAAAGATTTCAGGACCAACAGACTGAGGAAGGGGTAGCATCATCATCCCCATTTTGGACATGTTCATTGTGAGATGCTGGAGTTACAGAGGAGGCAGTTAAGTGGTGAGTCTGGAGGTCAGGGAACAGGTTTGCGCTCAAGGTTTAAATGTAGGAGTCATGAGCTTGTAATTAATCGATGAGACGAGATAAAATCATCTGGGCAAGAGTTGGCAGGACAGGAAATTCTCAATTGGTCTCTTCAAGGGGCTCAGTTATGTTATCAACTTGATATAAAAATTCCCCACAGGTGTTGCTTTCAGCCCTTCAGAGGGCACAGTGCTTCCCTGCTTTTTCTAAAATGACTTGGTTCAAAATGAGTTAGTTCAAGCTAACTCCAAATTTTGTTTCTAAAGTTCTTAGAGACTTAGCAGAGAGCAGCAAAGGAGGTGGTGTCCTTTGTACATCAACAGAGCAACTCTGAGCAGTTTTCCTGCTCTACCTGTTATGAAAGAAATGAGTGTGGCCCAACCACATGGTACTGCATGCAGAATAACCATTTCTCCCAAATATCTACCAGTGTCACAAGTGTGTTTCTGGATTATTCTCAGTGGTAATGGTAGCTACTGGTCAAGGTCCCAGAGTCATTTTGTCTTTTAGTATATGGCTTCATCCTAAATATATTTAATAAAGCAGAGGCTTGAAAGGAGAGCTATGGATACTCTAGCTAGGGGTATTCACTAGTATCCCATACTGGGAAAGACCAGTAAGAGAATGCAGAATAAACCACACCTCTGAAAGTGAATGGTGGCTACATGCCCATTTCACTGTACCTCTTTTACCTGAAGAAAAGATGTTGCAGTGATTGTGAAAGGGAACACATGCACTCTTTTTATGTCAAGCCCCATAAATGGAATGTTTTATGGCATGGATGAGACTCAGAGTGTTTGATTCAGTGGGATTGGGAGATACACAGAAACCCCCAAAAAGAGTTTTGTGTGTTTGCACGTGCGTGCATGTACCTGTGCATGTCTGTATTACTTTTTAAATATGTGGGAGCTTCTCTGTTTCTTAAGTGCAAGGATAGCATTGGGTCCCAGCCCCAGAAAGACTGGCTTCCTGACCTGGTTTTCAAGCAGATGATCAGGTGCAGAAGAACAAGGCAGGAATCATTGGTCAGGACAGAAATGAAAGATGGGGGTTTTAGTCAAATGGTCGTATATCAGAACTGGGCAAAGAACCAAAGTCAGGCCACAGTTAAGTTGACCCAAAGTTTATTATTGAGTCCTGAAATGGGACCCTTGAAATGCTCTCTCCGATGAAGGATCAAATTGGTCATCAGGCCTGGAGAATAGAGCTGAATCTGCAGGAGGGGACCAATTGGCTCTGAGTACAGATGCGAGAAAGGGTAAGAACTGAAGGATGAAGCAGGTGCTTGTAGAAGCAATTGGTGTCACTACCCTTTTTTTCCCAAGGGTAGCTTTTTTTAGCTGTTTGCTCACCTGTATATATGGTGCTATCCCTATAGGAAGAAAATCATATTTTTCTTAATGGCATACTTGTTTACTTGGCCTGACCCCAAAATTGCAGTCTCCTAAAACAACAAATTGAATTGCACATTGAGGAAGGCTGGTGGAAACTATAAATTTTATTTGAAAGCTGAATTATCCAATACAGTGATTTCCGGAAGGTTCAAAGAATCTTGAAAGATAATAAAAAAAATCTTGACATTCAACGGTGCTTGAATTCCATTGTAAGGCCTTCTGTGATATCTTTAACTGTCCATCACAACATTTAAATGATGACAGCTGTGATTTTAAAATAGAGTTCTTAGATGGTAGGTACACAGCAAATATTATGGATTTTTTCATAAGTCCTCTTGCATGATATTAGCAGGGAGCACCAGAATAAATCATATTTTTTTCTTCTGAATTTGTACCATGTGGTTATTGCCTTAATTTTGACTATAAGGCTATAGCTTGGTAAAATGCTTAATTTTACCAGAATTAAATCTTGCTACTTTTTCACCCCCATAATTAGTGTAGCTGTTGCAATTATAACCCTAAATAATTATCAACAATGATTTAATTTTAAACTAAAATACCATAAAATTTAAAATATGCCTCAGTACACAATTGTGAAAGATACTAAGACAGTGCTCTCTCACTTTCAGTAAAGTATGTCCAGAATGCTGATTTTATTAATTTGTATGAGCTTTCAGATGATGGAATACATAGGCTGTTTCTGCACTGAGAAATTAAAGGACAAATTTAGATAATTATAATTTAAGTTCTTAAACTTTTTTTTAATACAGTATCCAGACAATTAAGGTCAAAGGGAGGCTTTGATGAAGAATTATTATCTAAGTGTCTCAGTTTTTAACTTTACTCTGTGAATGTACACATGTAGTCAAAACATCCTTCTAATATCTTACTGAAATTTATTATTTCTCAATTAAACATGCCCTTTTTAAGAAAACAAATATATTAATGTAAGCAAGAAGAAGAAAAAGTCATTAAAATCTAGGGATAGCAACTATTAGCATGTAGGTATCTAATAGTTGATAGTTTTTAGTTTGAAATGTCAAAAAAGACCATTCTTATACAGATTCCCCCCAAAATGACTATATATAGAAAAATATGATAATACTTATACAGATTTTTAATAGAGAATTATTTAATTACAAAAATTTGTGTGTCTCTCAGTGGTTGCACGTTGGGTTAAAAGTTTCATTTTCAATTGATTTTGGCTTCTGGTATTTCAAATGATTCATTTAAATTCCTTGATTTTTTTTTTAGGATTGTTTTTATTTTTTTATTTATTTGAGAGAGAGAGAGCACAAGCAGGGGGAGCGGCAGGCAGAGGGAGAGGGAGAAGCAGACTCCTTGCTGAGCAGGGAGCCCGATGCTGGGCTCCATCCCAGGACCCCAGGATCATGACCTGAGCTGAAGGCAGACGCTTAACCGACTGAGCCACCCAGGTGCCCCTAAATTCCTTGATTTTTAATATTTCCCAATTAACTGTAATTAATCTCAGAAAATTCTAGGACCTCAGGGTAGAACCAGACTTTGAAGGGAATCTGGTTGACTCCTGATTCAGCTGCCAGACCTTCATTATTTCTGCCTGGGTTTTTCAAGCCTGGACTAGATTGCTTTTATTAATGAAAGACTCACTTCCTCTGGGGGATTTTCCACTCTCGAAATAATTTCGACTGCTTGAAAAGATTTCCTTATGTTGTTTTACAGCTTATCTCCATTTGTTCTCTAGCCCTCAGATGCTTCAGAGAAAGTCCAGTCCCACTTCTGTGTGACAGCAGCTGACCACAAAATGAAACATGGCCATAAATTCCCGCCTCCTCTCAGCTGCTTTCCCAGAGTTCCCTCTTCTTTAGCATAAGTGCTATACACTCCCTGAGGCCCTCTTTATATTTCAGTTTTAAAACACCTAATAAGCAGGGGCGCCTGGGTGGCTCAGTCGATTAAGCAGCCGACTCTTGATTTTGGCTCAGGTCACGATCTCAGGGTCGTGAGATGGAGCCCTCAGCAAGGAGTCTGCTTTTCCCTCTCTCTGCCCCTACCTCTCTTTCTCAAGTAAATAAATAAATGAAATCTTTAAAACACCTAATAAGCTGTGTTGAAAACAGCAGATAACTTTACCCCACTATTACAGAAACTCTCAAGTTCACAAAGGAGTATCATTTATATTAGGTACAAATTTGTCATGAAAAATAATTATAATATTTTTTTTTGTAGAGAGATAAAATTCAATGAATTGCTGTGTTGAAATTGGGCAATGTAATTTTCAATATTTATCTTTCAGTGATGCTTTATTGGGCTATTAAAACTCATACTTAATTCAATAAATTGGATTTTCTAAAGGCCTGCTTAGATTCATTTGGTATATTTATGCCACCAGCTATTGGACATGGGATAATCCTGAAATTTTTAGCTCCTTAACTATTCTAGCATGTTACTAATGCAGTATATAATTTCACAAATTATCTAGTACCAAGATCTGGCTCTTCGAATACACTGCATTTAAAAGCAAAAAGCTCTAAATCTGCATACTTAATTATACAGCATTATCATTTTTATCCCTAATTCTTTAATCAAAACAGTCATTAGCAATGCAAATAGGAAAAGAAATTGGATTATGAAGGAAATAAAGATTAGTGACTCTAAGATCAGATAGCTGGTTTTAGCAAGTCAGGTTGATATTGGGCTTTATTTTATTTTTCAAATAAATAATAGAACTACCTTGTCATAAACCTTTTTGGTTTTAAGGATAAAGCACTAGGTATTTTTTTTCTTTGATGCAAATTTTGCATGAAATCCATGGGAAGGAAGGGAATAAAATATTACATTTTAACAGAATAACCTATCACCTAACAATTCATCCCAAATTAGGGACAGTGCTTTTTGGGGCATCATTTATGAAAATGGCTTTTGCTCAGTTGTCTCAAAGGCATATCATTTTAGGTTCGAAGTTTTGAATGGTTGTTTGTGTGGCTGGAGTCCCTGGAGGTCAAGTATTTTTATTTTAACTATTCAACTGAAAGCAGTGTCTTACAACTAAACATGCGTTCCAAATAATTCAGTGAGAAGAAGCAGAGCAGTACTTGGTAGAACTATAAATAAAATTAATTAAGGTTCCTACCAAGGCCAAGTTTGGCAAAGAAGCCTGTGTTAGTTCCTACCTCCAGGGCAGTCTAACTCTGTGCCCTGGAGGCTGGAGAGATTCACTTGGCCTATGTCTGCATAATGCAGAAAGCATCTCTGCTATATTTAGATTTCTCGATTGTACATATTAGGTATATAAATATTAATAAAAAATTTCTGCCCTTAAATATTACATGTCACAGTTAATATTCTGTGCTGTCTGGATATCAGTTTTCAATATTTGCTGTTAGAACTTTATTAATAAATTTGAGGCTTGTTTTTCCCTTTGTGGGAATTTTATGTGGAACACTATGTTCAAACTACTAAGGGGAAAATAAAAGCCATTCATTTATTGATGGAAGACAGGAATGCAGCATGTGCCCTACAGTTTTAGCAATATAAGGTACTACTGAGATAAGTGTTATCTTAGACATAGTGGGTTTCATCTTGTGTTTGACATAGCAGAGGAATGTTTCGCTGTGTCATGTGGCCACAGGGGTCCCCCATATCGAAGAGTTAGCACACCAAGATATCAAGGATGCTGAAGAAGAGCATCTTGCCTTGGTAGGAGACTCAAAGGTGATGGCTCTCAACTTGGCTGCATATTGTAACCCCCTCAGAGCTTTACAGAATACTGATGCCTTGGTCCTAGCCCCAAGAATTCTGATTTGACTGATTCAGATAAGGGTTGTTCATTGGGAATTTTAAAAGTTTCTCAGGTGATTTTAATGTGCAGACACAATTGAGAACAGCTGTTCTAAAATCACTCCATAACTGAGATTAGAGATCTAATCTGATTCTATCATTTTAAAATATAATCTGGTACTATGATTAAATTTTAAAGTATGCTCCCTAAGAAAACCCTAGACCTGCAAAATAATCTGCACAAAGTGATCTTGTGGTCACATAAACTTGGGGAATGTTAAATATCTTATCATCTTCTAAGAGAAACTCAATTCACCTTGACATGTTAAAGACAATGATAAAGAAACTCGTCTTATCTAGTGTTTCCCAGAATTTTTAACTAGGATCTTCATTTTTTTTATAATAGCTATTATGATCCCATGAAACTAGCACTGTGTGGTCCACACATGGGTTATGCTGCTTTATGTTTTGAGTCATTTCTGAACTCTGTTTAAAAATGGAAATTCCCACATTAGTTGCTTATTTATACATTTTACTACAAAATGCAGGAAGCTCCTATTAGTCACATGGTCTTCTATTGGTAACTATTATTTCTGTGTGGCTGTTGAATGAAGTGCACATTGTTGTGAACCTCACTGGAGATACCTCTTACCTGGGGCTCTTCTTGTTGGACCCAGTATTTATTAATGCAAAGGGCCTTATTAAGGTAATCCATCTTTCATGCTCTGTGACAGCAAGTGGAGAAGGGCTACAGGGGTCCTGTTTGAAAGTTACCATCTTACCAGTTACTTAATGGCTTGAATTAACCCTCTGTGTAGCTTCAATCACGAATCCCCTGTCCTAAAATGCTTTCCCCTGTCTTAAAATGTCAAAAACGTTAGGGAATGTGTTTCTTGGGCAGGGAAGAAAGCTGGAAGATTTGGGGATGTGGAAAAAGTGGAGAATGGAATGATCAAGGTTGTGGAGCTATAACCAAGGGGTGGAGGATGTTTACTGACAAAGTTAGGTGGAGGGGGTGGTAAATTGGCCTTAAGGCTGGAGAAGGCAGTAGACATGCCATTTATCATTTCTCCTTGGGTAGAAATGAAGGTGTGACAAGAATACACACCAAGAAGCAAAGCTACCCATGCTATCTGTTCACTTCACCTCTCAGGTGTTGTCTTATTTGGTTCCTTGTGCCAACTTTGCCTCCTCCTATGCTCGTTTTCTTCCCTTGGCTTCTATAACTGTCCACTCGCTGCTTTTTTCTTATGACTTTACCTCCTCCTTCTGTCCCCGCCCAGGTCTCCCCCACACTTGCTCTTTGCTCCCATGGTGGCCTGTGCTCACTTACTCCCATCAGGAAGATTTCTTTAGTTTTACCCTAACTGTATTATCTTTATATTAAAAGCATAACTTTATATTTACCATAATATTTTTAAGAGTAGGAATTGTACTGTTGATTCATGTCTCCCCAGATCATGGAAGATACCTAACAGAACATAAGCAAATGTTTTTTAAACTCAACTAATTGACTGATCCCATGAACATTCAAGAGATCCAACAGAGAGATGAAGTCAAGGCCAGCAAGAAACACCACCGAAAGGAATGGTGATTTATATTTCTAACATACACTTAAAAAGATCACTCTGATTATAGAACTGGTGAATATTTATCGTAGAAGATTTTTAAAATAAAGGAAGAAATAAAGAATATAAAAACAATGTATAAACCTACCACCCCAAAATAACCATTTTAAACAATTCTGAGCATTTCAGATCATTTTTCTATACATAGGCACCAGTCTGTCTATCTATCCATCCAAATTATGCTTACAAGGGAATGTGGATTATAGTGAAAAAGTGATTTTGTACCCTCTTGCATTTAATGATATATTCTTTCATTTGACAAATGTTTAGAGGGCTTAATATCATGTACCAGGCACTGTTTTAAGTTCTAGGGATACATTAATATCTTGAATGTTTTCCTGAAAACTTGATTTTTAATGACTTATTAATATTTCATATTTTAGGTTAACTATAATTCATTTGACAAATTCCTGGCTGTTGTAGTTATCATTTTACACTGTTATTAGTAATTTCTGCAGCAAGTACCCTCATTCATGAATCTTTGTGTTCTTCTCTGATCATTCACTTAGGATAGAAGGGAAGTTATATCAGATTATAAAGCATAAACTGTTCACAAAGTTGTTTAGAGATGCTTCTACAAAAGCAGATTATACAAATAGTAATATACAAATATTTTATAATAAGAATAATATACAATAATATTAATAATAATTCACAAACCCAGCTCCCCAGTCGTGCATGAGAGTACCCATCCTGCCACCCTCAGTGGTATTAACTTGTATTTCATTGTTAAATATCTTTGTATATTGCCTCATATTAGAATCTGTTTATTCTAGTAGGTCTAATGTCACACTTATATATAAATATGTAATCTTTGTTTTTCCATTAATTTTTGTTGATTTTCACTCATTGTGACCATTCAGAAAATACCCTTTAAAGGAAACCCCTGAAACTTATTTTTAAGGATTTTCTTTTGAGGAGAAAGTTATGTTGTAGCCTACTGGCAAAGTCCTGGGGCTTTCAGAATGGTTTCTTGCTAGTTGCTTTCCTTGGTTAACATATTCAGCTCAGGTGCTCACATTTAGTGGAGGTACATTAAACAAGGCAGATGTTCGGTGAAAGTCAAGTGTCCTTCAAAGAGTAATAACAGCATCCCAGGGGCTCCCTTTGAGTGTGAAACCTTCTCTGAGACTGAGCATAATAATTTGTTGGGAGAATCTTCATGGAAAAGAAAAATCCAGCTTAACGTAGATCAGCATATGACAGTACTGTCCATTGTGGAATGCTATCTCTGTTTTTAGACATGTGCATGGAAAAGGTCCAGGTGTTGTCGTAAAAAACAATTTTAATCCCAATCACTAATAAAATGCGCAAATTTTGAAGGCAAATTACCAACTTATTGAAAGGAAGACACATCCAAGGACGAGAAATGCCATTCATCAAGAATTTCTAAGTGTTAATGTGGTCTAAACGGAATGCTATTTAGTTTAATTAAAGGAAACTAAAAAAAAAAAATAACTGTGTTTATTCGCCATCTAGGAAGGTCACCATGTAGACAACATAATAAGAAATTAAGGGGAGGTCAGCTGGTTTCAAAAGCAAAGCATCGTTGCTTTTGGTACAAAAGGTGGGGCTAGTGGATGACTCCATGTTTGGGTGACTCTGAGTCTAGCTTTACAGTTTCTTGTTATTGGCTCTTTTTTACCCCATAATTTGCTTCTTTGCTTCCCATGAACACACATGCCTTATTTTTTTTTTTAAGATTTTATTTACTTATTTGCCAGAGAGAGAGAGCACAAGCAGGGGGGAGTGGCCGGCAGAGGGAGAGGCAGGCTCCCCACTGAGCAAGGAGCCCAACGTGTGGGACTCGATCTCCATCCCAGGACCCTGGGATCATGACCTGAGCTGAAGGCAGATGCTTAACCGACTGAGCCACCCAGGCATCCCAACATGCATGCCTTATAATTTATATAACTTGTTTTTTTTGTTGCTTCTGTCATGCAATCCAGAAGTCAAAGAGCAGATATGCATAGAGTAAATCGGGGTTTCTCAATCTTGGTACCATTGGATGGGTAGTTGTCTGTTGAGAAGGGCTGTCCTGTGCATTGTAAGAGATTTAGCAACATCCAGGGCTTCTGCCTACAAGCACCCCTCTTTCCTAGTTGTGACAAACAAGAACATTTCCAGATATTGCCAGATGTCCTTTGGGAGGCAAAATTGCCCCTCACTGGGAACCATTAGGGTGAAGTAGAGTAAATGTAGCCCAGTTTTCCTAAGGGATCTTCTGCTTCACCTCTTGGCAGAGCACATTCCATTTCCTATACAACAACCATAGTGGTCTTTCCTAAAATAAAATCTTGTCTCCTCCCAACTTATAACATTCTAATGGCTTCTTTTGGCACAGCAATAAAATCTCAACTCCTTGCAGCATTTTTAAAGACCTTCCATAATCCTGCCCAGCCTGCTCTCTGACCTCATAGGTTACCCCACTTCCTTCCCTCAGTCTCTGCGGTTATCCTGGTCAAAGTAACTACCTCAAAGAGGCCTTTTCTGCCCATCTATGAACATAGCCCCTCACTCCTTCTAGCCACACTGTTACATCATCTGGTTTATTTTCTCTATAAGTGCTTATTACAACCTGAGTTTGCTTGGTGTCTCTGTTTTACTATTTTATTATTTTTTCCCAAGCACAGTAGAAGATAAACTCTGTGGGTGCAAAGGGCATTTCTATTTGTTCACTACTCCTTTCCCAATGCCTAGGACAAGCCCAATACTTTACAGGTGCTCAAAAAAATATACTGTGAAAGAATTAATAAATAAATGGGTACAAAAAGTCAGGGGTAGTGACTCAGTATATATACTTTCTCTTTTTCTATATTCAGATTTGACAATTTAGTAATATTTCCAATATCAAATTAGTACAGTGAACAATGTAAGCATCCTAATGTATCTACTATCCAGACAATGTGATCTTGAGATGCAAAGCAGGAAGCGTGCCATTATGAATTTGATGGAATCAGTGTACATATGTAAACAATACAAATTCTTCATGAAGACTTTTTCCATCTATGTAAAGCAACATTGATATGTTAAGTATTCAAGTGTGGAATGCTGAAAAGAATAAAATTCATTTCCCACCCTCAAGGGGCTCACAGTCTGATGGGTGGGCAGGCACAGAGAAGGAGACTATTCGAGATAATCTGATGAGTGCTTCAATGTGAAATGAAGCATCAGGGGCTAGGGGAACACTTCAGAGAAACTCTGGAGTAGACAGGAGCTGGAATGTATATGTTGGAAATCAGGGAAGCCCGACCAGAGTTCTAATTCTCAAAGAGTACTCTGATATATTTTGGTCAAGAATCCCTCCACATGGTTAGTGAAAGGAAGGTGCCTCATTAAGTCAGGAGTAGCTATTGGGAATTGACTATGCTCTGTGGCCCCAGGAGCCTCCAGATTTGGAAGGCTTTTGGTTTCTTCACCTCTTTTGCTTTCCATTTTGCCTTGATACATGTGCAACTCCCAGAGTTTCCAACTTCCAAAAAACCTGCTGAACCAGTAAGAAAAGAAATTTGCTTTGGGGAACTTCCAAACATTTGTGGATTGCCTTTTCCCTGCAACAGCCAGGCAAATCTGTACCACCTAATAGTGATATACTACTGGTACTCTGCCCCCAATGATAGGTCCAGTATAAATATTGTGCCCACATGTTTCCTCTCATTCTTGAGTATGGTACTATTTAGGTGGGAGCAGTGGTGTTTTCAGGTGTTTTCCATAAATTCCAGAAAATGTATCTAGGGTCTTGAGGTGTGGGTACATAATGGGAATCCTGTAAGAGTGTTTTTAAAAACTATTTTGGGGAGACAGTTTATGACATAGTAAAGTCCCACTTACTATTAGTTCCTCAGTTGGGTATCTGCTCAGTGTGGTTTGATCAATAGGGTTCTTCACGGAACAGCAACCAGGCCAGTGTGAAGATTCTTGTAGGTATTACATTGCAATATGACAGAAGAATTCTCAGATTCATGTCATCTATGAGAGGCAGTTCACGCTCTTTTGATTTTGGGGGTGAGCAGAAGCTATGTTCACTTTCCCCAGTTATGTTTTCCATGTGCTTTGTGCTTTCAAGTATGTCAAAGTCATTCAGATATTGTTAATTTGGGAGGACATACACAGAGGGTGTCAAATGGGAAGTAGTTGAGAATTTTCTACTCCTTATTTGAAGATGACTGAGTAATCATCCTAAGAATAAGACTCTTTCCTTTCCGATTGTTCTGCTTAAAATTCTAGCTATTCAGAGTTGAGTATGAGAGTGATTTGCTTATTACTCTTTGGCTCCCCCCCCCACTTTTTTGGGGGGGGCAACTTCTGAACCTCTAGTTGTGTAGTGAGATGGTTTTTGTGGTCTTTGCTTTTGTTGTTGTTAGTTGAATTTATGCAGGGTTTTCTTAAACTGTTTTTATGATACTCTGCCTCTCCCACCCCAAGCAAAATGGCTACATACTCTCAGCAAGGCTCTGGTAGGCAGTCAGCAATAAGGAACTACTCTTCTTCCTCAAGGATTAATGATACTTACCTTCTAGTCTGTTCCTGCCCCTGTGGACACAAATGTCAGAATCTGTTTTGTTGGAAGTATTTGAAATGGTATATGCACAGTTCAAGAAGCATAACTGTTTACCCATTAATCACTCTGGGCCACCAGTCAAAATATTTTTTCTGCAAAAATGCCTTTCCTATTTTGTACCAATTAATATTGGATGGAACTCAAGAGTCACAGTTAATATGTGGCAAAGCTTTTATTTGCTGTCAGGCATGCAGACATGAAAAATGCTCAATGCAATATTTTAATTAATAAAAATATGCTGAGAAGTGTATTTTTCTGAAGTAGATTTTTATTACACTTCATTACATTTCCAAATTTAATGGACACATATATTATGTCCTGTCACCATGGGAACCACATCAAGAAAGGCTTTTTATAGGCTATTGGATGTAGTTATAAAACTCTCACAAAGACAAAATTGTTTCTTGTAACTTTAAAAGAAGCTGTGCTCATTTACAGTATGTATAATTTATTGCAGCGCTTGAGGCAATAGAGAAGGTCTTTATTTGACTTAGAGACTAACTCCTTTTTATGAAGCTCTTAAGTTTTCATTATTTCAGGTCTATGTTCATGAAGATAGAACTTGGCTTATTATAAAAGTAAATAATGCAAACTTTGTAGAACATGAGAAAGATGAAATTATTTTTTTACAACTGTTTAAAAAGCAAACCATGTTTGAAAACAAAAATTCTCCAACACACATGAAAGGAGAAACTACAAATGAACCCCAATATCCAGCTTCAATAGCCGTCAATGTTATCGGTACTTTTTCATCCCCCTGCTGCCACCACTTTTTATGGTTGAAGTGTTTTAAAGAAAATCTCAGACATTATATAATTTTACTATCCAGTACTTTAGTGTGCATCTTAAAAAGGGGAGGGGGCAAGAGAAAGGATCACACAGTGAACAACTTCCTATATTCAACAAAAAATATCATAAAACAATATGACAGAACAGAGACCAGACATGCAGATTGTAGCAACAAACATAACGGGCTTCCCTCGCTTATTACAAAGGGAAAAAAATTATTTTTGGACTGCCTGCGAAAGCGAAATCGTGCTCACCACAGTTTAAAAGGGGTGTGCCTAAAATTGAATGATTTTGAAGGTTAAAAATAAAAGAATAGGCAATTGCAATAAAAATTTAAAAAAGGTCTTGATATAGGCAAGATGGAATTAAGTCCCCAACACTAAAATAGGTAAATGAGGATATTTTGTAACACAGAAGGCTGAAAGTCACAAGAAGATGCAGGAGTCATTATTATTATCTGTGCCTCCAATACCACAGTAACAGTTTTCAAAAAGCAGAAACTATGGAGATGAGAAATAGACATCCTAATAAAAGGAGATTTTTAACATACTTAATTTCAATCCTGGGAAAATCAGAGGGCAAAACACCAGTAAGGATAGAGAAACCTCAGCTAACATAATCAATAAGGTGGAGCTAATTAAATCTGTATTGAAATCTGAACCCTGATAATAGAGGTTATGCCTGCCTTTCATGTGAGTCTTTGAAAATACAATTAATGAAAGCTGATGGAGGGCGGGGAGCCATAGAGTTTGAACCCTGGCTTAACGTTCTGTAGCATTTTCAAAGTTAGAAAACGTGTTCACTTTCCTATTCAAAATTACTTATGTGTTTTCCATGTTCCGTTCACATGGCCTGCCTCCCCGAAACAGGGATTTATTCCAGCGATTTATGATTTTCCGTATTAAAAGTAAGTGCTGGTGCTGACTTTTACATCAGACAGCTTGAAATATTTTCCTCAAAGGTTTCCAACTTTAACCTGCAAGGAACTATCCAATTTAGCCTCCTGTGAGCTTTCTGCCTTTTTAAAAATGCCAGAAGGGCAGTGTGAGATTTTACAAAACTCAGTGTGAGGGGCGCCTGGGGGGCTCAGTCGTTAAGTGTCTGCCTTTGGTTCAGGTCATGATCCCAGGGTCCTGGGATCAAGCCCCGCTTTGGGCTTCCTGCTCAGCGGGAAGTCTGCTTCTCCCTCTCCCACTCCCCCTGCTTGTGTTCCCTCTCTCGCTGTCTCTCTCTGTCAAATAAATAAATAAAATCTTTAAAAAAAAAAAAACATCTCAGTGTGAGATGGCTCTTCCATCAGTCACAGCCCCTGCCTGACAAGTGCCGGGCTTCTCGGTTAAACAGACAGGTAAATGTAGATCTGTTTAAACAAAATGAAGGATTAACCTGTTTCTTCAGGGTACTACTTCTCTTCTTCGTCCTAAGACTCTCCTTCCCCACCACCCCCAAGGGAAAAAATATTTAGAATGGACCTTTTGTGGCCTGGTTTTCCTAGGAATACGGCATTTGTGAAAAAGTACTACCTTTAGGATTTTTTTCTGGTCCCTAAGGTATAGCATTTTTTTTCCCCTCCCAGTTTTCATGAGCTTAATTGAATATAAGTAAGTGATAGAAGCCAATATTGTTTGTAATGGGATTGCAATCGGGGACTCACAATCTATAAAATGGTAAAAAGCTGTTGTGGGAAATGCATAAGGAATTCAAAGCCACTTTACTTAATTGGCTGGCTGCTCTGCTGGCTTGGCATTTACTCATTTGTTTACTCTTGTGCTTTTTTTTGTTAGTTTTATTTTATTTTAATATCTGGAGGTTGTGAACTGCTGTAAGTGAAATTTGCAAATATAGCAAAGTAGGTGTGAATGTGGATTTTTGGAGTCTAATTGCTCTGGAAATTAGAACCCCTTACTAGCAATGCAATCACGGCAATTTGCTTAAATCCTCTGAGTTTCATATTTACCACCCGTAACATGGGAAACATACTAATGCCCACCTGATGGAGTTGCTATAAGGATTCAATTGAAGGATTTTTGTGAAATGCTTAGCACAGTGCCTACATACACTAAACATTGTATTGATGCTAGAAGCTACACTAATAATTATAATGTTGTAATAATTAATATGTAATGTTAAAAGCAATTAAAGAGAATGAGAAACTCTTAACTGTGTGGCTAAGAGTGAAAATGAGGCTTTAAGAAATTTTTTTAATTTTTAATTGTTGTGAGAAATGCATAATATAGAATTAACCATCCTAAACATTTTTAAAAAGATTTTATTTGAGAGAGAGAGAGGGTGAGAGGAAGAGCAAGAAAGAGAGCAAGCACAAGGTTGGGGAGGGCAGAGGGAGAGAAAGCAGCAGACTCCCCACTGAGCAGCCAGGAGCCCTACATTGGGCTCGATCCCAGGACCCTGGGATCATGACCTGAGCCAAAGGCAGATGCTTAACCGACTGAGCCACCCAGGCAGCCCCATCCTAAACATTTTTAAGTTAAAGTTCATTAGTGTTAAGGACATTCACATTGTTGTACAACAGAATTCCAGAAATTTTTCATTTTGCAAAAGTGAAACTCCATTCCTATTAAACAAGACTTTTAAAAATAATAATAAAATTGTTTTAAGAACAATTGTAGATTTACAGAAAAATTGCAAAGATGGGACAGGGCACTCCCATATACCCTGTATCCAATTTCAATTGCTATTAACATTAAACATTAATATGGTACATTTCAATTAATTCAATTAATGATATTGAAACATTATTATTAACTGAAGTCCATACTTTATGCAGTTTTTTTTTTTAGTTTTAACCTAATGTTCCTTTTTCTGTCCCCAGATCCCATCCAAGTTTCAATATTCAGTTGTTATGTCTCCTTAGCTTCTTCTTGGCTGTGACACTTTCTCAGACTTTCCTTGTTTTGGATGACCTTGATAATTTTGAGGAGTACTCAAGTATTTGGTAGAATGTACTTTATTTGGGATTTGGCCGATGTTTTGCTAATGACTAGGCTCAGGTGAGGATACATACTATCAATGACATTCTTGCTAACGTTAACATAGCTCACCTGGCTAAGGTAGTGTTTGCTAGGATTTTCCACTGTAAAGTTACAAATGTTTTAATTTGCAACCTCCAATGACAAATGATGTTGAGAATCTTTTCTTAAAGATTTTTTTTATTTGAGAGAGAGAGAGAGAGCTGGAGCATGCAAGCAGGGAGAGGGGCAGGGAGAAGGACAAGAAGACTCAGCTCTGAGCACGGAGCCCCAAGCCTGGCTCAATCTCACGTCCTTGAGATCACGACTTGAGGTGAAGTCAAGAGTCAGCCGCTTTACCAACTGAGCCACCCAAGCACCCAGAGAATCTTTTCACATGTTTATTTATTTTCTGATTATCTTTTTTGGTGAAATTTCTATTCAGATCTTTTTTTTTTTAAGATTTTATTTATCTGAGAGAGAGAGAGCATGAGCGAGGGAAAGGACAGAGGAAGAGGGAGAAGCAGATTCCCCACTGAGCAGGGAGTCTGATAAGAGGATCCATCCTAGGATCTGGAATCATGACCTGAGCAGAAGGCAGATGCTTAACCAACCGAGCCACCCAGGCACCCCTATTCAGATTTTTTTGAACATTGGGTTTGTTTGTTTTCTTATTGATGAGTTTTAAGAATTCTTTGTATATTTTGAATACAAGTCCTTTATCAGATATGTGTTTTCCAAATATTTTCTCTCAGTATTTAACTTGCCTTTTTAGTCTCTTAAAAATGTCTTATACCCAGCAAAAGTTTTTAATTTCAAAAAAGTCCAACTTACCAATTTTTTCTTTCATGGATCATGCTTTCAGTGCTGTATCTAAAAAACTCACCACCAAACTAGTTCACATAGATTTTCTGCTTTGCTCTTTTCTAGGAGTTTTATAGTTTTATATTTAAGTCTATAATCCATTTTGAGTTATTGTGAAAGGTGTAAGAGTGTAGAGGTTCTTTTTTTTTTTTTTTGCATATGGACATCTAATTGTTCTAGCACCCTTTTTGAAAATACTGTCTTTTCTCCATTACATTGACTTTGCTTCTTTTTCAAAGATCAACTGACTATATTTGTGTTAGTCTACTTCTTTTTTTATTATTATGTTCAGTTAGCAACTGTATAGTACATCATTAGTTTTTTATATACATTATTTTATTTTATTTTATTTTATTATGTTATGTTAATCACCATGCATTACATCATCAGTTTTTGATGTAGTGTTCCATGATTCATTGTTTGTGTATAGCACCCAGTGCTCCATGTAGAACGTGCCCTCTTTAATACCCATCACCAGGCTAACCCATCCCCCCACTCCCCTCCCCTCTAGAACCCTCAGTGTGTTTCTCAGAGTCCATAGTATCTCATGGTTCGTCTCTCCCTCCGATTTCCCCGCCTTCATTTTTCCCTTCCTACTATCTTCTTCTTTTTTTTTTTTTAAAGATTTTTATTTATTTATTCATGAGAGACAGAGAGAGAGAGAGGCAGAGGGAGAAGCAGGCTCCCAAGGAGCAGAGAGCCCGATGTGGGACTCGATCCCAGGACCCTGGGATCATGACCTGAGCCGAAGGCAGACGCTTAACCATTTGAGCCACCCAGGCGCCCCCTTCTTTTTTTTTTTTTAACATATAATGTATTATTTGTTTCAGAGGTACAGGTCTGTGATTCAACAGTCTTACACAATTCACAGTGCTCACCATAGCACATACCCTCCCCAATGTCTATCACCCAGCCACCCCATCCCTCCCACCCCCACCACTCCAGCAACCCTCAGTTTGTTTCCTGAGATTAAGGATTCCTCATATCAGTGAGATCATATGATAAATGTCTTTCTCTGATTGACTTATTTCACTCAGCATAATACCCTCCAGTGCCATCCACGTCGTTGCAAATGGCAAGATTTCATTCTTTTTTGATGGCTGCATAATATTTCATTGTATATATATACCACATCTTCTTTATGAATGTGTGAGTCTACTTCTGAGCTATGTTATTCCATTGATCTATGAATCTGTTCTTTGTTCAATATCATTACCTTCTTCCCCATCTTAGGGAGAAAGAGTTCAATATATCAGCATTGAGTATGATAATACTGTCAAGGAGCAAGAATGACCTATTCCCTTCTAGATCCTTCTAGCCAGACTAAGAATCAAATTAATGAGACAGATTAACAGAAGAAGATAAAATTTAATAGTGTACATATGGGAACCCATACAAACATGGAAATTCCAAAGACAGTCAAGCAAAATGGGATACATTTGTCATCCTGAACTAAGGAGAAAGGGATAGGGGTCTGGGACTTTCAAGGGAAGGAATCCAATCCTTAAAAAGAGTGAAAAAGTAAATGTTTGGTAAACGGATGTTTGCTGAGCCTCTCAGAAACAACTGGGGCAAAGAGAAGACTGATTAAACAGGCCCTGCTGGGTTCCTCCCTATCCACCATACCTAGTTCATATCACAATGTAGTTCTCTTATGGTGATAGCACTTTTCCTGGAGCAGGTCCTCTATCTAAATTCTTTTTAGGCAGGTTAGGGGGAAGTAAAGAGCTTTTCCTGAATCTGCTGGATTTTGATTGCTTTTTAATTCAAAATAATCTTCATGCCAAAATGGCCCATCTTGGAGTGGCCTGCCATTGGCTCCTACATTACCTATAGATTTTTTTGTACATTTTCTTCATTAAGATGGGAAAGTTCTTCTCTATTCCTAGTTTGCTGAGGGTTTTATTTGTGAATGAATGTTGGACTTCACCAAATTCTGTGTCTACGTATACCAATATGATCATACTATTTTTTTACTTTTGCCTGTTGTGTGGATTATATTGATTTTTTAATAATCAAACCAGCTTTGCATATTTGGAATAGATCATGGTGTAATTATTTTTATACATCATATATATATTTGCTAATATGTTCTGAAAGATTTTACATCTATATTCATGAGAGATAATGTTTTGTAGCTTTTCTTTTTTGTAATGCCTTTATCTGATTTTGGTATTAAATTAATGCTGATTTCATAGAATAAGTTGGAAAGTATTCCATCTACTTTTATTTTCTGAAAGAAATTGTAGAGAACTCATGTCATATCTTCATTAAATTTTTTATATTCACCAGTGAAATTATCAGGATTTGTTGCTTTCCATTTTTATAAAGTTTTATTTAATAATATAGGCCTATTCAGATTATCTATTTCTCCTTTGTCAGTTTTAGTATTTTGTGTCTTTCAAGGAATCAGTCCATTTCACCTAAGTATTCATATTAATGGACATAAAGTTGGTCATAATATTCCTTTATTATCCTTTTAATATCCCTGGTAGCAGTACTGATGACCCTTTTTTCATTTCTGATATTGATAAATTTGTGTCTTTCTTCTTTTTTTCCTGGTTAACCTTGCTAGAAGCTTATCAATTTTATTGATCTTTTCAAAGAACCAGCTTTTGGTTTCATTGATTTTTCTCTGTTGTTTTCATATTTTCCATTTTATCGATTCTTGTTTTTTATCGTATCTTCTCTTCTGCTTGCTTTCAGCTTAAATTCTTCTTTCTCTGGTTTCCTAAGGTGGAAGGTTAGGTTATTAATTTTTTACCTTTCTTCAATTTTAATATATGCATTCAATGCTATAAATTTCCTTCTAGGCAGTGTTTTTGCAGAATCCCACAATTTTTGATTAAGTTGTGTTTTCATTTTCATTTAGTTAAAAAACTTTTTCATTTGTCTTATGCCTTTTTCTTTGACCCATGTTATTTGGAAGTATGTTGTTTAATCTCCAGATATTTAAGGGATTTTCCAGCAATTTTTCTGTTATTGACTTCTCATTTAATTCCATTGTGGGATGAGACCATAATTTAAATAGTCTCTATTTTTTTAAAAAAATACTTTAATATATATTATGGCTCAGAATCTGGTATATATTGGTGAATATGAAATTTTTTTATTTTTTTTTAATTTTTATTTTATTTATTTATTTATTTAACTAGCTTTTATTTAACTAGTTTGTTGTTTTTTATCTCCCATTAGAACACTTTTACTATAGAAACACTTGTTAGAAAAAAAAAATCTCTATCAGTCTGAAACCTTCTGACCAGTGTCTCCCTTCTTCAGTTGGAACAACTGGTTTAGTAACATGAGTTTTGAAAGTGGAATTAATAATTTTAGTAGAAGAAGCAACATTTACTGACTATCTGTGTTCCAAGTACTGTGCTTTACCTATATAATCTCAGTTCTCTTAACAACCCGCCCTAGGATGGATGCCATTAACAGAGATGCCTCAGAGATGGGGAAGTCAAGACTTAGAGAACCATGTCACTTGTCTGGTTACCCATCAGACAAGTAGCAGAGGCAGAAGGTAAACCCTGGAAATGATTCATCCCTTTTCTCTTTTTGCCTTTAAACATACTTTGATAAATTTCCTTTCTTATCCAAAAAAAGTATCCGTGGCATGTTGCAGAAATTTTTATTTGGAAATTTTGATAGAGAAAATAATACAGAGAGCCCATGTACTCTTTCCTCAGTTTCCCCCAATGATGACATTATACAAAACTACAGCACAGTACCAAGACCAAAATATTGACATTAATACAATCCACTGACTTTATTCATAGTTCCCCGATTTTACCTGTGTTCACTTGTATGTTGAATGTGTGTGTATATTTAGTTTTTTTTTTTAGGTTTTTAGAATTTTATCACATGTATAGGTTTATGTACATACTACCGCAGTCAAGATACTGAACAGTGTCATCATTATAGAGATCCCTGATGCCACCATTTTGCAACAACATCCACCTTTCTCCCTTTGTCTCTAATTTCTGGAAACCATTAATCTGTTCTCTATTTCTAAAATTTCACCATTACAAAATGTTATATAAACGGAGTCATACAATGTGTAACTTTTTTGGATTGGCTTTTTTTCAGTCATAATTTTCTTGAGATTCCTCCGAATTGTTCTATGTATCAGTAGTTTGTTCCTTTGGGGGCACCTGGTTGGCTTAGTTAGTTAAGTGTCTGACTCTTGATTTTGGCTTGGGTCATGATCTTGGGGTCATAAGATGGAGCCCCGCAATGGGCTGTATGCTGAGCTAGGAGCCTGCTTAGGATTCTCTCTCTCCCTCTCCCTGTGTGTCCTGCCCCCATTTGTGTTTTTTCTCTCTTAAAAAAAATGTATATATATATATATATATATATATATATACAGTTTGTTCCTTCATATTACCAAGTAGTATTTTACGGTATGAATGTGGATTTCTTGAACCGTTTACCTATTGAAGACGGGTAGCCTGTTTCCAGTTTTTGTCTATTATAAATAAAACTGGAATAAACATTTATGTACTGGTTTTTGTGTAGACATAGTTTTCATTTCTCTGAGATAAATGCCCGAGAGTGCAATGGCTGGGTTGTATGGTAATTGCACATTTAGTTTTTTAAGAAACTGCCATATTAGATTAGCTGTACCATTATATATTCCCATTAACAAAGTATGAGTGATCTATTTTCTTGTCATTCTTGCCAGCATTTAGGGAGTGTATTTTGTATTTTCGCCATTCTGATACATATGTAATGATAGGTTTCTGTGGTTTTAATTTGCATTTGCATTTTTCTGATGTCTAATAATGTTGAATGCAATTGGAGTTCAGAAAGTGAGGGTGTGTCAAGAGCTGTGATGGGTTCGAGATTTTACTCTACATGTACACAGACAAGTTAGTATGTCACCATGTTATGGATATTGACAGAAGATACAAGACTCTGGGATCAGAGACAAAAGACTCCATTACTCATGGCACAGCAAGTAGCAAGGGCTTCACATTTGCATCATACACCTCCACCATCCATCCTCCACCACCACCACTGCCGCCACTACCATAGTCTCACATAGGCAACATGGAGTGACCAAAGGTGGAGCTGAACACACAGTGAATTTGTGTTACCATTGAGGAATCCTGAGCTTGGGAACCTGAATCTTTTAAAATGGGAAGTAGGCCAGTTTGAGCTTCGGTCTGAGGGAGATATTGTCTTTATTATATTGGACAGTAAGCAAATCACCTTCTGCTTCAGGGAGACACTGTCTCTAAATTCCAGGGCAATTCCCTATACAATCATTCTTGAAAAAATTGTCTGGAACAAAGGGCAGTTAATACTCCTTGCAAGAAGTACAGAAACACAAATGACCCATGGAGAATTGTCTCTCAACAGGATGCAGCAAGATGAAGCAGCAGAGTTAGATAGGGGCCAGATCATGTTGGTCTTATAGGCCATAATAGGGATTCCCTACCCACCCCATTACCCTATACACAGTAGAGCATTACTAAAAGTCTTAAGTGGTGGTGGCATGGTGGCAGGGTGTAGAGTCATTCTAACAACAAATTATAGCTGCTCTGAATTTCAGGGTGCACCTGCTTCTGTACCTTTACATGTAAGTTTCCCTCTGCCTGGAACATTCTGTCCCCTGCTTTTCTTTCCTAAATCCCAGATGATCTCTTGCTTGTCCTTTAACATCCAGTTCAAGCCTTCCTCTCTGCCACTTTGCTTATCCATTTCCATGGTTTTTCCTGCCTTCTGTATCAGATTAGGTGACCTAGTTTTAGGTATCTTACAAAATCCTACCATTTGTTCATTACTTTTGTCCCAGTGACTAAAAGGCCCCCATTCATACCCTGAGATCCTGCCAGTTAAAATTTGTCTCTTACGGGTTTCCACCTGTCAGGTGAGAGAGGATCAGCAAGTTCTAGGTTCTACTTGTTAGCTGGCTTGTGTGTACAAGGCTTACCTTAATTGTCACACAAAGTATGTCTTTGAGAATCTTCCTGACAGCTCTTTTTCCATTGACAAGGAGGATTTTTGGAATGGAGGGCAGGAAGAGTAGCTGGGGAGATCATTCAAGGTTCATGGATCATCCAAGGATCAAGAAAGGGGATCATTCAACGGTTAAGTTCTTAGTTATACTCCAGCTATTTTTAATCCAGAATGTGTGCAGATGATAACTGAACCAAAGTAAAGAAAAAACAAAAACGAAAACTAAAAACTAAAACAAAAAAGACCCCCCAAAAAAACCCCAAAACCAAAAACAAAAACCCCAAACAAAACCCTACCTCTGTTTGTTTACATACACATGATCAGAAACAGCCAGCATTTTGTACTTCATGCCTTTATCAGAAATATTTCATTTTACTCCATTCCTTCATTTCCTTCTACATCTGTGTTCTTCAAGTGGATGCACTACCATTTAGCAAGCTAAAAATATAAAAGTTAATGTCTGCATATGGGTAGTGCCTGAATGTGTAACTTTACCCTCATTTTCATCAAGGCCTTGAAACGAAGAAGGAAAATCTAGGAGCATTGAAAAATATAAATACTCATCCTCGTCAGAGCCTTCTAGGCATATTCCTTCAACGAAGCAACCAATTTTCAGTCCAGATGACTATATTCATCTCTAAGCCAATTCAAACCAATTTAACAAATAGAATTTTATGAGATTTTGTCACAAGCTTCACCAAAGGCCAATTATGAAACATCTACTTCATTTCCTTTGGTCATTGATTTTCTAATTTGTTGGCAAAAATCTATGACTTCAGTCTAACATGGTATTTTCTTTGTAAGCCCATCTTATCTTTTGCTTACGGTCCCATTGTGTTCTAACTGGTTAAAGATTTTTCATATTATTATATTTGTTCATTATATTGCTAAAGTAGAGTTTCTGAATTACAATAGCCAGCTCAGCCATTCTTACCTGCTCTGCGGAATGATATCACATCTGTTTTCCCCTAATCTTATGGTGTGTCTTGAGTGCTTTGTTTAAAGACAAGTAGAAGCAATTCAATAGAGGTTTGCTAATTTTCTTATTATGCTAGAATGCATATCATCCAGACCAAATGTTTATGTGCACAGTTACTCTAAATACTCTCCACCTGCATTTTGCTAGTACTTATTCTCTGGTGTCTCCATTATTCTTATTGTGCAAGTTTATTTTCCTAATTTGACTTGGTAAACAGGAATTGAAAAATGATTACAATCATTCAGCTAAGTTTAGAATCATAATAATTTAGTACTCTATCTTTTTATCAGCAGGCCTGTCTTCTGTAGAGTTTATATTTCTCCCCTGGTATATTTGTTTAATATTTGTTTAATTTTATTCCATCCTTTTCTTTGCCTCTTAGCAACATTAATTTTATTCTGAATGTTCACTGACATGATCAATTCTGGCCACACTCTCTAACAGAGCAGGTATTTTCCCTCTTTCTTTTGCTGTCCCTCTCTGTGGGAACATAAAGCAAATTATAGAATTAATTTTTAAGACATAGAGACCAAAGTTAAAGAAAACTGTCAACAAGAATTACAGAAATGACTATAATCATTTGCCTTGATAAGAACTTAAGCTTTTAAATGCTGGCACTTTTAAGTCCTGTCTGCAAATATGAAAAATCTTCACTTGGCACAAATTGGGCATTGTAGGAAATTGCTATGGCATTTAATATGTTAAGGGAAGTGAGAGAAAAATGAAAGGGAGGGAATACATATGTAGATATCATGACTGACACAGTTAGACCCTACGATCTAAAAGTTAGAAAGTATGCTGCATGAAAAGGGCCCTGAGAATTGGTTTCTAACAAAAATAGTAATTAAGGCAGTCTCAATATATAGAGTCTTTCTTTGAAAAAAAAAATCTCTCCAGTTATAAACATGAAGTCATGCTTTTCAAAATGAGACTGATAAGGTGGAGGATTATCCAAAGAGAACACACATGCCACCATACAAATAAGTTAATCATGGCTAAGAGGGATGATTGGCTAGGGCCTCTCATCTGGTGGTGGTTGGGTGTGGCCTTCTTCCCACACCACTTGGGTATGTGAGTATGCCTGTCTGGTTAGAGAGCTTGCCAGCAGTCCAGTTTGACTACAGTACAGAGTATAAGTGTAGACCTAGGGGCTTTAAACACCTGGATACTTAATTGGGAGCCCAATGAGAGCCATTGAATATACTGAATGGGAGCATTATGTAGTCAGAGATGCCAAACTTTTCTTGAACCATATTCCCATATCCCAAACAATTAGGATTTGGGTTCCTGTATCAGTCACAGTTCAATCAGAGAAGCAGAATCACTAATGTGTACACACACACACACACACACACACACACACACATGTATTTGTTTCGGGTATTTGGCCAGATGCAATGATGGGAGCTGGTTAAGTATTCTCTCTAAGGCTGTCTTTGTACTTACTGCTAGAGCTCAAAGTCCATACTGTTCAGGCAATTCTGAAGGCAGTGGATGTAAAGTGGGGGAGACTAAGAACAAGCTGGAACCCACAAGCATGAAGTGGAGCCCACGAGGATATACTGAAACCTCTGTCCCTTCTTATTGCCTCTGATCTTTGTGGTGAGAGTGCTCTACAAAAGCCAAGGCCCTTACTAAGAGGGTGAAACACACACACGTGGTCCAGGAATCCAAGAAGCTTCTATTAAAGATATTGACTCCATTTTTTTGTTGTTTGACTGCTAACAGTGCTTGAGCTTTACCACTCTCCCTTCCCCTTCTGTCTCATACCTGGCAGGCTGGTAAAAAAGACTGAATACTCCCACCTTGGGTACATCTGGGAAGTTCAAACCACGTGAACACCAACACATGCATGGGAGCTATCACCCCAGCCCCACCCCCTCTGACCACCCCCCCAAGTGAATCTTTTTTCTCTGCCCTCCGAAGCCATTTTCCAACCTGCTTGACAGCCTGTCTTGCTCTCCCCAGAAAACCTCATTATTTGAGAATTAGACCTCTTCCTTCTCTCCTGCTACATATGTCGTCACAGTGTCTGAACCAAATTCGTGTGGGAGGATCCATCCCACCTCTGTGGGGCGACCACAAAAAAAATTGGAGGAGTCAGGGAAAGGTGGACTCATTGAAGGCTCAGCCACTGGCTCATGCTAACAAGATGACCAGCAACAGTGTATCTGAGTTATGAAAGCACTGCCCTCCAAATCTCTGGGGAGAACTCTTTGGTTGTCTAACCTAACCTGAAACATACAGGAAAGGGAATTTTGGGAAATGTTCAGCCAAGCCAACTTAACATGTTGCAAAACCCCTATAGCTCCTCTTTGATTTCTTCCTTTTTTTTTTTGGATACCCATAATCATTTAATAGCTGTGATAACCCAATACATGATTTAGAATTCTCAGCATCTCTTCTTTTCTTTCCCTTAAATGAGATATTATTAAAGCATTTAGCACAGTGCGTTATCAATCTTTCCTATCAATCACTGAAGAGGGCTCTTGACTACTCTGGCTTTGACATCCTCCGAGGGTAGAGCTCAGATAGTGCGGAGGGAGCTTGCACCAATGACAAATCTGGTGTGTTCCTATGATGTTGCTACAGAGGAAAAGGATTCTGATTCCTAACAGAAGTGGATTTCTAATGCAGGTAGTCCATGAGACCAGACATCCACTTTCCATTTTAAGTGTGTTTTTCCACTGGGTATGTAAATCTGAGAGTTTATTACACTCTCCCTCATTCCCCTCTTCCTTCCTCCCCCCCCAAGTTAAAAACAAATTTTATTATATGTATAGGTCTTCTACCTATTTTTCTTAAGTCCTCATTCCTTTGTAGCTTGGACCTTGGTTCTCCTTTTTGCTCTCTACTCTGATTTTCTGGTAGAAGACTTAGTGTGCTTTGGGTTTTATTTTGAAATATCTAGGCCTATTAATTTTCTCAAGTACATTTCAAGAGCAAAACTAGAAACTTGGAAAGGGAAGCTAGTGTGCAGAGAGTTTAATGAAATATTAGCAGGAAAATAATTTCTTCATTTAATTGTTTTACAATAAAGGCATGTTGAACAACATAGAGAAATACAAGTGTTTATTTGTTAGGGGTTCTCTGGGTCCCAGGAAAGCGGACTCTGAAATGGAGACCAGCATTTTGGGGCTTTTATTAGGGAGTGTTCTTGGGATCAACCTTTGGAAGGGAAGAGAGGTAATCAGGATTGTACAGAGGGAGAAGTCAGGCTGAGATAGAGTGTCAGTGGAAACCTCAGCCATCCCTAGGAGTCCTAAAAATGCGTGACCCTTCCGAACTGTCCCTAGGTGGAGTCAGGGGGCTGGTCCTTTATAAGCCTATGTTAATTGGCCCTGGGATGTGAGCTGTTCTGTGACTGGGAAGAGGAACATGACCTTGGGGGAGTGACTGTCTTAGAGCTAAGACAATCCCTGGAGGGGACTGATACCTGAGAACAGTATTTCCAGCACCTGGGGGGCTAAGACCTTCATTCCTGATGAGGAATCTGGATGGTGCATCACTGTGTCCTACATACTCTAAGGAAGGCTTATGGAGGGATAATTTTCTAGAAATGCTGTTTTGCCATCCTATTATGAAGTATTCCTTGCTAACCCAATATCTAATACCTACACCAGTGGTGGTTAAGGGGATAAAACCATAATAAAACATGCCTTTAATATTTTTATATGTGTCTCATGGTCAATTTCACATTTTTCCTATCACGTTTTATATCATAGTCTTATAGCCATGTCAGTATGTTACCTTGAAAAGTATTGAAAAAACATTGCTTTTGTATGCTCTGCCCAGTGGTAGTGACCATTTTCTACTCTCTCTTAGCCATACTTCTTTCTAATCTCACTCAGGTTCAGATGAACTAAGTGGATCTCTAGAGCCGGAACAGAGGAGGTAATAAAAATAACTAAAATAACCTCTCCATTTGCCCATCACCTGATCTTGTTTTCCGCTCTGCTCTGCATCCTGCAAGGCTGATCCATGGGGACTACGTTTCCCCACCTCCCTTTCTGGTGGCTTCTCATTGGCTTCAGCCAATGGGAGCAAGAAGAAGGAAGTGAATCTGTGAAAGGAGAAAAAGGTTGAAGAATTTCATGTCTGGTGCCTGTGTGAGTCAGTGCCACTTCCTTGGCAGTAGCAGTATCCCGTGATTGCAACCCAGCCAGGCGGTCCCTTCTTCAAGTTCAAAGCCCTCCCTACTTTGGACTCTAAACATGGGCCATCATAGTACCTGGCTCAAGCAGCTATTATTTTCCTCATTTTTAAAACCATCAATAGCTTTGTTACATATTTCTTAGGCGATCTGTCCCCAGAAGCCTCGTCAATTAGATGTTGATGTCACTTAGGATCAAAGCAACACCTGTGAGTTTCTATACTATCCCACACTCCTATTTCCTAATTACTATCTGTTGTTTGAGAGTGATAGTGATAAACACATATGCAGTGCAAAAGGTTGGCTGTGGACCCAGAGGCAACAGTTTATCATCATTAGCAGAGCTGAAAAGGCAGGTACCAAAAAAACTTGGAAGGTCTCCTACAAAATTAGCAAGGATGCCTGCCAAGCTCAGGCACTCTGACTTCTGCACACCTTTCTCAAGGCTGCCTGCGGCCAATTCTCTCATAGTTTGTACAGATCTTACCCTCTCTCCCCGCCCCCTGACAATTTTTGTCAACACTATTTGTCTCCTTATAACAGCTGTTACTATTTAGTGACAGAATGAATGATTAAGAAGAACACTTACTATATATACAGGTGATGTTAGTGACTCCTTTCCCCTCTCCTAATCTATGATGGAGAAGCCAGGACTATGTTTCTAAATTTCTGAGTTCTCTTGAACTAGAAGAATTAGCTTTTAAAGTTTGGATCTGTTTACAAGGATTACCTTTAGGTTCCTCATAGAGGAGGGGGAGGAGGCCAGTGCTTGGATGGGCAGAATTAGAGTGACCTCTGAGACTGAAGACATGGTCACGGTCCTTCTGTGTCCCAGTGGGTGGGGATAGGTATAGAATCAGAGTCTGAGGGGACAACTCCTAGGAGATGCACTCTGGAGCTTGTCCAAGGCAGATGAGATGCAACAGGGAATGAGCCAAAAATGTCTGAACAGTGGCAACAATGTAGGAGGATTTTAAGCAGGCATTTACTTATTTATTTTAATACATAGAGGAAAAATATATAATTTGCACATTAAAACTATGGTTTATGGCCATTAATTTTTTATATACTAAATAGGTTGACTTAAAGAACATATCAAGAAAATAATAATATAGGTAATCCCTGGACCCTCTCCCAGTATTTCTGCCACAAATTCCTAAGATTCTTCTATCATCCTAGGGAGGAGTTGAAAGGGACCCAACATTTACTGAAATTGAATTTCTTTCCCACCAGGTGGATGGAGACTTAGAGCAGATATAGTTTGATTTTAAAAATTTAAGCAGGTGTGTTGGCTGTTCTACATGTTCTGTTTATTTGCTCTTCATTCTCTCAGCCTTGCTCTATGGCTTGCATGGCCTCATCAACAGGCTGTCTTGCTCTCTGGCTTTAATTAGCTTCACCCTGGGGCAGATTTAGGGCAAAAGAAGCAAGGTCCTTAGAGCGTTGTGAGGGCGCTCTAAGGTCCTAGTGGACCTAGTTCCAGCCCTGTATTCACAAATGGGAGTCGAGAGAAGAGAGTGAGGCTAGGGTGTTTATTCCCCAGCTCTTGCTGCTAGGTTGCTGAGCGTTGGTTGCATTCCTCCCCTGGGACAACGGTTCCTATCAGGCCCTCCTCTAGGTGCTCCAGAGCATGGCTCTACTCCTTTAAGTGTGTATGTGGGGTTGGGGGTGGGGGGCAAAGAGAAGGACCTGGGGGTAATAGCTGACTCCCTGTCATTGCTAGACCTAGGGCACTATACCATTCCTTGTTATTACTCTGGAGGACTCTACTATTCCTTGTTATTACCCTGGAATACTATACATTCCTTTTAGGGGACTGAATTCTGCTCACACCTTTATAAATAGTGCCTTTAGTAAAGCCTTCCATTTACCTATGTAAATGTGCCTCTGTTTTTTGCTGGGACCCAAACCGATATAGCACGTAACTTGTCTTGATCCCAAGAGCTATCATAAAAAATTCAACTCTTTCACATTTACTAAATGAAATGATTTCCTTGGTATTTGTCTTCCCCACTAGTTTTCTGGCTCCCTTAGTAGATGGGGCTACATTCTGAGTTGTCACCAGTATGTCTGCAGAGTCCAGCTGTGGGTTCAGCATATAATAGATACTCAATAAATACTTGCCTACTGATTTACTATCTTGACAAAATCTAGGTCACAATTTCCCCATATAGGAAAACAAGTCAAGGATTATTGGATACCTGTCTGTTAGAATAAAAATCTTGGAACAGAGGTGAGTTTGTCCTCTGTCCCTGCCTCTACAATATATCATGGATTTCCCTGAGCTCTTTAATTTTTTCTTTGTCATTTCTTGGCTGTAAACAGCCCTGACTGGTGAATATAGCAAAAAGGCTTTCAGTAAGCAAACTTCAGGGAGAAAAAAAGCATGATAAATACAGCACATGCTCATTTCTCTGTAATTGCTTGATCTTCCATCTGTTGGTCTGGGATAATATTGATAAAAGAATTAAAGATACCACACCATCTCCTGAATCAAATGAGAACAGTCAGTCTCAGATTACAGAGTATGACATTTTTATGTTTTGCAACATGAAAAGGAAAGAGCATTTAATTTATTTTAATGTGGTTAATTTGAAGCTAGATTAGATCATCTAGTTAACTCATAGGTTCTTGACTTTTAAGACCAAACGTTGTTTGAAAGCTAGAACTAACATGATTTTTGGGAAGAGAGTCAATCTTAAATAAGAGGCAACTTCACGTTGCTTCAAAATAAACATAGCTTTGATGTTTGAATATTTCGGTTCATTTTCATAGAAGGAAAATGTTTGTTATTTTAAAACCTAGTCACTTTGTCATAGTGAAGAGTAGATGGAATGATGGAAAAGTTCCAAGCAAAAGCAACCCTGGTGGCCAGTACTTGAGATCATGTCTATGGTGCCTGCAGTAATGGAGTTGCCACTCTTGATCACGAGATAAGACAAAATTTTCATTTGGGCCTAGATGCGTTCTCAGGTAGAATGTCTTGCTTCTCCAGGGAGGGGATTCTCTGAACCACTAAACCAGATTTAAGCCATAACAAACAATGGCAGTTTTCCACTTTAGTTCAGACTATATGACTGGGAATGAAATTGGGCAAGTAAAGTGGCTTAAAATTTTGAGACTCCTGGAGACTTCAGTATTTGCGACAAGGTTAGTAAGATGTGAAGTTCAGTTTTCTTTTTAAGTGATCATGGGAGCTCTGAAAAAAAAATACCTCAGCCAGTCACTGAGTAGACATTTGATTTTAAATTTGCTCACAACAATTCTGTTAACTAAATGCAGGCTTCAGTTGAAGCTCTAATATTGGCAGATCATTTTCAGAAGGTCAGAGTTCTGAGGTCTACATTCTCTCCCTGGTTAATTTTTACCCCACCCCCATCTTTCCACTCCCTACCACTGCTTTTAATTTTACTTTGGAATTATTTGTTTTCTTCTGATGACACTTGTAAAGAGCATTATTTAACCGAGTCCAGACTAATCATGGAATGAGTACTTAGTACATTTGAGTTCATCTTGCCTATCCTCTAGGTATCCTCAGAAGATTATTCTGGATTATTTGTGCTTTCTGTAGGCTAATTTTTCTATAGGCTACTTTTGCTTATTTTATTATTATTTGATTAATATTATTATTTTGATTGATTATTAGTATTTTGATTATTGCACACTTAAAAAATGTGCTGAAATCTTTCCTTTTTTAAAAAACTATTTTAACATACTCTTCCTTTTCAAGCCCAATCATGTGAATGCTTTGTGATCCACCTTTTACAGATTAGGAAAAGTGAGAATTTTAAGTTGGATCTGTAAGCCCATCAGTTCTGGGACAGGAACTAGTTAAAGAATTTCAGCGTGAAAAGCTTTTTCAGCTGAATATCAGAAATATGAATATGAACATCCATATTTCTACTTGAAATATGGCAGATTGTATGGGTTATTTGACTCTGGCGCAGGAGAAAACACTTTGAAAAGATGAACTGGATGAGATAACTCAGAGGACTTTTTATTCTGTAGAAGTATGTGTGTATTACACTTGGCCCGGAAGCTCTTCTTTCTTGCTAAAACCGTGGACTCAAAATCAATTGCCACTCCTCCTGTGTTCACAAAAGAGACTGGAATGTCAGGGACATCTTAAGAATAAGATAGACCAACACCATCTCTAAGTCCTAAGAGTCCCAACACATTGATAAAATAGTGATCAAGGTTATAGTATATTCAGTGATATCTTATGTAACTCAGCCTGGCCACTCATTAAAGACCCCCCATTGGGTGAGCAAGCCCACCGAGAAGAAGGAACCAGTGAGATTCTGGGTTGCTGGGTATGTAGTCAAGGGCATAGTTCTGTGGAAATATATGAAATCTAAAACCTATTCCCAAGGGAAAAATAGCCAAAGAAAAAACCCTAACTTAAAATCTGGCAGGGGTTATGCTGAGCGAAATAAGTCAATCAGAGAAAGACATGTATGACCTCACTGATATGAGGAATTCTTAATCGCAGGAGACAAACTGAGGGTTGCTGGAGTGGGGGGTGGGGTGGGAGGGATGGGGTGACTGGGTGATAAACACTGGGGAGGGTATGTGCTCTGGTAAGCGCTGTGAATTGTGCAAGGCTGTTGAATCTCAGATCTGTACCTATGAAACAAATAATGCAATATATGTTAAGAAAAAAAAAGAAGAAGATAGCAGGAGGGGAAGAATGAAGGGGGGGAAATCGGAGGGGTAGACGAACCATGAGAGACGATGGACTCTGAAAAACAAACTGAGGGTTCTAGAGGGGAGGGGGGTGGGAGGATGGGTTAGCCTGGTGATGGGTATTGAGGAGGGCACATTCTGCATGGAGCACTGGGTGTTATGCACAAACAATGAATCATGGAACACTACATCTAAAACTAATGATGTAATGTACGGGGATTAACATAACAATAAAAAATTTTTTAAAAATTAAAAAAATATGGAAGAGGATTGACTGACACAAAGGAAAGATACTCAGGTTAAGGTAGAGTGAAAAAACTTAGCCTAGCTGAGATCAATGTATTTCAAAGCAAACTGGATAAAAAGAAGGTTTGCAGTGGTTTGTACTACAAAGAGAAAAGGTAGCCTTCACTTGGCAAAAATACAAGAAGATAGGCATTTGAAAGGTAAGAGTAGCGGGCCTGGGTTTGGGGTTGGAAATTGTGTTTATCCTAACTGTAGTCAAGAAAAACAGGGGAAGCTTCAGGCAAATAACAACAAACTCTGTCTTAAAGACAATCCTTCAGTGAGAGAAGAGGACAGAAACAGTGAAGATGAGGTTAGAGGTTTCCGGGCCGAAGGGCATTACTCATCCCTTCCAGGGAGAAACTAAAGAAGAAAATTGTGTGGGTGAAGGACATGGTGATTCGTATACCTAACCGAGGTTGCAAGCTGGCAGCCTGTGGTCTGCGTCTGGCCCAAAGATAGCTTCTATTCACCCTTCTCTGTATTTAGAAATTCATTAGTTGATAACATTTTCAAACCGAAAGATTTCACATAAGTCAAGATTTTTAGCCTCTAAAAAATGAGAAGATCTGGCCAATCAGTACACAAATTTCTGCAGAGCAGCAAGAATGTGAAGCCAAGTAGCAGCCGCCCTCTAGATAAAAGTGTGCCTTCACCAATTCATCAAATGCCGCACCCCACACCTGCTTTATTCATGCATCTACCTTAGCTGTTTGGTCTCTTTAGACGTTGGAGTTGGTGAAGGAAACCCTGACTTAGGGTGAGTATGACAAAGGCTCTGTCACTGGGGTAGAGTGATTAGTGTGTGTGTGTATTCATTTTTATACATCATAAACATTTACCAAGCATCTGTTATGTACTGAGCTAAATGTAACAAGAGACCCAAAGCCAGCAGACCTAGACTTTGCTTTCACAGGACTTATGCTCTTGTAGAATTTTACCACACACGCACGCTTCACTTGTGTGCAAGCTGTAGTGTGATGTAAGCTAAGACATGTATCGATAAAAGATCATGGGAACCCAGAGCAGGTCAAGACTACTTCAATCCAAGCAAACATCAAGGAAGGCTTCATTAAATAGGAGATCTTTTTCTAAATTAGTGGTTTTAGAACTGCTAATTTAAGGATTTAAGAACTTCATACAGGTGATGGTTAATATAGGAACACCTGATGCTATGATACTATGATACTATGATACCTGGGAAAGACCATTCTTGATTGAGTAGGTCAGAAATTTAGTTGCAAAGTGCTTCAGTTGACCCTGACTTTGGCATACACATCTGCACACACAATAGTAGTATCACTAGACTTGCTGAGTGGCCTTACTCTTCTACGTCCTTTTAATGAACTGCTTTATAGAGTTTGTTTCACATCCTTTTGCAAGCCAGTAAGAGACTCTCGCTTTGAGTGGGAGAGCTAGCGTCCTTCCTTGATCAAATGTGAGGTCACGTTCTTTACCAATGTTAGCGGTTGTCGAATATTTCAATTGTTTTTGCTCTGTCAGTGACAACTAGGGAAAAACCATGTGACCACAGTAGGTTTGATTCAAAGCCATGCTGAGGTCACTTTCTCTAGTCCCCTTTAGGCTCATCTCTTAACTCGGTATTTTCTTTTGCCCTTCTCTTTTTTTCATAATCAGGTGTGGGTTTGAGAGACACGTGATATAGGGAGAAAGGTGTTGCCCATAGCCAGAATCGCAGACAGTCCTACTTCCTATCACTGTATTTTAAAATCATTTTATGGTAACAGGACTGTTTTTTCTGCTTCTGTTTGCATTGGGGCAATTTTAAAATAAGCTCACACTTCTGAAAATGTCTGAGTTTAGGGAGGGCAAATAACAACTCCACTCCCTTCTCCTATGCCTGGTAGATGGAGTCACACTGAACCCCCATTCAGCCTCAGAGCTCCTGAACACGGCACTTCAGCAGCGATCAGAGGGATCGCCCAGCTCCACATAAAGCTGCTTGTCTTTTCTGATGGAGAGTGATGCAGTCAGTGAATGGCGGGAATTCTGGGTGGGGTCATTTACTGAATACACCATGTGTCACACTCTTGCTCTTGCTGGGCATCTCACCCAGATTCTCCCTCAATCCCTCCCCATTATCATTCTTATTTTAGAGATTACACACTGGTTGCTAAGCCAAGCTAAATGACTGGAGTCTGGGGGCAGGGAAAAGGATTGATCTCATTCCTTGTAGGCATTAACCGAAAATCACTGAACTACAGAGAGCTCCAAAGGCCCCCTCCCTGTTCCCGCCTTTAACCTCCTCGCTGGGCATGGGGAACTCCCCGTTCCGTTCCTGCTGTGGCGGCACAGTGCAGTTTTGTCATTTATCTCAGCTGATTCTGAGTCAGGCACTGAGATCAGACCCTGTCTCCCCAGTGTCCACCGAGGTGCCTGACACACAGCAGGTCCTCAGTCGACATCTGTTCTATGGCTTTAGTGAAGTGACACTTGTCTTTACATGATGAGGGGATGTTTGCTGGGAGTCACCCTCTCTCTCTTTCCAGTGCAGTAGACTCCCCTCCTGAAAAAAAATGTTTATACATTTTTCTGATCCTAAAAGCAATGCACGCTCATTGTGGAATTATTGAACATTAAGGAAAACTGAAATCATAAAAGAATCAAATAGAAAAAAAGAAACTAAGAAATTTAGCTTGCTGTTAAAAAATAACCAAGCGTTCCTATAGGCACATTCATGGAAGATATCCATGATATATTTTTGAATGGTAAAAAGCAAGTTTTAGAACTAAGTATGTTCTGAATGTGACTCTAATGTGACTCCATTTTCCTGAAATACAGTAAATATGAATTTGGCTAGGAAAGCTTCTGAAAAGGCACATATCAATACATTCTTGGGTTGAGTTAGTCTGTGATGAAGAGTGAAGTATATCAGAGGACTTTCCTTGTTGCTTTATATGCTCTAGGTTGTTTTAATTTTAACTATCACATTCTACCTTTATAGTTACAATTTTTGGGGGGGGTGCAGGGAAAGTGCAGAGGGAGAGAGAATTTTTTAAAAATATTTATTTATGTATTTGAGAGAAAGAGAGAGAGAGAGAAAGAGAGCATGCAGGACAGAGGGGCAGAGGGAGAAGGAGAGCCTTAAGCAGACTCCATGCAGAGCATGGAGCCTGACACAGGGCTCGATCTCATGGCCCTGAGATCATGACCTGAGCCAAAACCAAGAGTAGGATGGTGAACTGACTGAGCCACCCAGGTACCCCACAAACTTTTTTTTAATTGTAATTTTATAATTAAGCAAAGCAATGTAAATCTCTTGTATCAGAGATAACCTGTGTTAACATTTTGTTATCTTCTGGTCCTTTTTAAAAAATTTGTAAGATTATTGTTTCAACTTTTTTCACTTACAGTATCTTGAGTTCTTTCACATTCCATTAAATATTCCTTAAAAACAGTAGTTTAAATTATTTAGTGTTTCATTACTTGAGTTTTTCATAATTTAACTGTTCTTCAGGTATAGAACATTGAGACTGTTCCCAGGTTTTCTCAGTAATAAAAAGTGCCTCCATCAGTATCCCTGGGACAGACTTTTTTGTTTGCATCTCTGTTTCATTAGGTTAGATTTCTGGAAGTGGACTTACTAGGTCAACAAAAATGAGAACCTTCTGTAGGTATTGCTGTAGACCTTCATGACTGGGCATACCAAGCTTAATGGCCCCAGATACTGTGTCCTAGTAGTGTAGGGGAAGACAAAGTTTTCCTCAAATCTCTTAGGGTCCCTGGCTGGATCTGAAAATTAAACTGACAGAGACAGATCAACAGGAGAAAAGCATATAAATTTTATTAAAATTTTAAATGTAAATGAGAGCCTTGACAAGAGGATGAAGACCCAAAGAAATGATCAAAGTAGGGAGCTTCTATACCTTTTAGGCAGTAAATGTGTAAGGAATTGACAAAACAAAGGGGTTTGGGTTAGGCACACAGTTGACCTTTGCACAGTATAGGGGTTAGGGGTGCCAACACCCTGTGTAGTCAAAAATCCACGTATAACTTTTGACTCCCCCAAAACTTAACTACTAATCGCCTACTGTTGACCAGAAGCCTTACTGATAACAAAACAGTTGATTAATGTGTTTTGTATGCTATATTTATTATATGCTGTATCCTTACAATAAAGTTAGCTAGAGAAAAGAAAACATTAAGACGATCATAAGGAAGAGAAAATACACTTATAGTACTGTGCTGTGAAACGTCCACGTGTTAGTGGGCCCGTGCAGTTAAAACTCATGTTGTTCAAGGGACAACCGTAGTAAACGGTGAAGAAGAACTAGAAAGATAAGGGTCAGTTTAACAAGGTTTGTTTGTACAGATTTCTTGGCCTCTAATTCTCTGTCTTTGGTGATAAGAATGTCTTCCATTCTCCTGTTATAGGGAGGGCACCTTTCACATGGGAGATGTATCTCCTGCTTTCAAGAGGACAGAGGAGGGTCAGGGTGTCCTTCTTGCACCAGCTGTTTTTTTAAGTGCCTTTAATTCAAAATAATCAGTTTGTCGAAGTGGCATATTTTGGGGTGACATATTCTGCTACCCTTCAGTAGACACATGAGATGGTGTGCCTGCAAGCTGGCTCTCATTATATACTCCCCATAGGATGGGGTGTGTGTGATGTCCAACCACTGCTATGTGATCTGGCCCCAGGCAGCAATACCATGCTTGTGATGAAGGAAGAGTTCACATCGAGAACCCCAGAAGTCTGTCCTTAATAGCAGTGTGGTCATGACGCTGGAGATACAAAGACAGAAAGTTTCTCCTTTGGTCTGCCCATGACCCGGCGGGACCCATTTTCTGCAATCTCCTAACTAGTCTTCTGTTAGACTATAAATTCTTCAGGTTAACTTTCCTCACCATTTACTTTTCACTACCTCTTTTTTCAAAATCTTCATCAGCACGGAAGTTGCCATTTAAAAAAACAACTTTGCCACCTGGTGAGAATAGTATTTATTATTTCAGTACTTTTTGAAGTATATACTCAGTGGAAGGTTTGTTCATATGCTTATTAATAATTTGTATTTCTCAGAGTTGACTCTTTAAGTCCTCTGTCTATTTTTTCACTGGAGGTTTCTATTGTTGAGGTATAAGAACTAATTATATGTCATAAATACTAATCTTTTGTCTATCGTAAGCGTTGCAAATATTTTCTGTTAATTATCCATGATTTTACTTATGATGTTTCATAGGTTTTTATGTGACAAATTCCATTAAAATGTTTCTCTGTGCTTTCTGCTTTTATGCTTATAAGCTCTTTCTCTACCAATATTCCCTACATAATCTATTTTCTCTGGGTCTTGCTTATTTTTTACATTTCACTCTTTAATTCCACTTGGATTTCATTTTAATATATCTAACCTGACATGTTTTCTCCCAAGTAATCCATCTTCTAACTTCCAACCCTCTACCCCATTGCCCAGGGAGCTGGATCACAAGTGTAGATAAGTCATTCAAAAGAAAGAAATAATCAAAGAAGACCACTTTTCCTAGTGCCCTCCCTGCAAGAGAAGGGGTGCCCACCTTGGTTTTGTCATTCAGAGAGTCACTTTAATATACCGTTCAGTTTTCTAAGAAGAAAGCTTTTCAGATTGCCCTGAGTCCTCATTAATTCTAGACCATAAGTAGTGGTACTTACTTATCTCCTTTATGCTATTGAATATTATTTTTCCTAGTGTAAGATGTGATTTTTTTCCCTTTTGTTTTAAATCCCATAGTCACCCATGATACTCTTTTCAAAAGAGTTGGATAAAATTGACTTCTACCTTCCCCTATGCCCTGGAATAGAAGCCATGCTTTCATGATAAATTGCACAGGAAAAAAAAAGAAAAAGAAAAAGGCAGCAGGAGTTGCTTGTACCAAAATGAGTGGCTTTTGGCTCTGCTTCAGTGACTTTGTCCCACATTTCTTTCTGAACTCTCAGACAAAAGTGATGATGAGCGTTTAATCTCCAGACTTGTGCCATCAGCTGTTTATTTTCCTTAGACTATTTGAATTCCTACAGGGCCTCAATTTCAGCCACTAGAAACAGGACTTCCATGGTAGTTCTTCCCCTGGAGTGGAAATAATCAGAGGGTAAAAATCTAAGGTTTGCCATGTTTTCCAGCTGTGATCCAATGTATTTTCACCATTTTGAGAAGACTAAGGGTCCAAGGCAAGCTTAATGGGAGTGAGATGAAAGATAGAAGGTATTCTTCAATTTACTGGAACTCACCTGTCTTTATGGCATGATATTCAGTATCCTTGTGGATGCTGCTACTCTGATCTTTCCTCTTCTCTGGGTTTTCCTCTCTCTTCCATTGTAGGGGCTTGGCATGTGCATTGTGGTATCTGCTGTCAGACTTCAGCAAAGTCATGTGTATGTTGCCCAGGGATGTGAACCCATAAGAACTAAGGATTCTTTCAGTGAAATCCTTCCTAGAAGTAGGTAAAGAGTAGTGTGGTCAGAAGGAGTGGTAAGGCCCAACAATAGTGCTTTTCTAACTTTTTTTTAAGCATTAAAACCATTTTTCCAAAGTCTTATGAAAATAACACTCTTAATTATATGATGCTTGGGATACAGATAATGCCATATTTATATATTTGTTTATACCAAATCAAATCTGTGTCCCAGGCTCTTCTTGCCAACATTGATAGAAATCTACCCTGTTTCCTGCGTTCTCTGGCTCTCTTGTATTTGATAAGGCTCTAGGGCTAATATGGCCCCAGTCATCCCTCCACAGTGGTTAATGCTCCCTGGATCCCCACCATGATCCCATCATGGTGCCATGATCCATCAGGGGAGGATGGTTTCTACCCACTTCACTTCCTTTTTTCCATCTCAACCACAAAGCATCTTGGCTGAGTTTTCTGAGGCCATGTGCTTAACACCAAGTCCTGATAAGCACCCACATTGCAAGCCCCTGATGAGGACTGGGTTGCCTCAGAGGGACTATGCTTTGAGAAGGGCTTCTACCATCTTTATTTTATTCAAGCCCAGTGGATTCAATATATCACAAGAGCCTAGGAGCTTCCCTTACCAATCTTCAAGACATAAAGCCTCCATCTCCTTGGTGATTCCACATAGTTTCAACATTGCCTAGAATTTTGAACTGCTGATGTCTCTGCAGGAGGTATCATTAGGATAATCTCCTGTTCTTGGATCTTGGTTGAGGGGTGTGGAGAAAGCGCTAGTAAAAGGCCCTACCCCCTTGTGCCCCCACATAATCTGGAGGAGGCCACTCTCCTAAGATGTGTGACTACAAAATTTTTGGTTCCTTTATAATAGATTAGCTGAAAAAAAAAAACACGCCCTAAAAATAGGTAATACTATTAAATTTTCAGCAAATTACCATGCTGAACTATTATGACATGTGGACTCTCATTGTGCAGAACAGACATAATTGTGGATACTGTGGTGTAAGTGGGATTTGGCTTGAAGCCCTTCCCACTCAGCATTCCCCCAGTGTCTCAAGTGTTCCTGAGCTACCTTGAGGAGCCCTGGAGAGTCCATGATCTCAGTTTAAAAACCATTACTGTGATTTGAGGATAACCTCTCTTTAAATCCACACACACCTATTATGACATTTTCACCTCAGAAAGTAAAAATGGCTAAAAGGGGCAGATCCAACCTCAGGCTAGCCACCTTGGGAGCCCTTTGTAATGTAGTACCCTGGGACATTCTAGAGACTGGAAAGATTTATCTGCAGCATCCACTTTCTATATAACATTCTCGAAGAATAAGGATGTCCTCTGTAACATTTTAGTTTTTCTTAAGAAGTGTATACTTTCTACAGTGTACTCACTATGCATCCGGCTGAGTTTATGCACAACTGAGATTTATAGAGTGCTTACTATGTGGCGGGCACTTTTTTGAACACATCACATAGAGTATTTACTTATTTTTACTTATATATACTTAAATGTGTCAGATGTTGGTATAAGAACTCAATGAACATTAACTCATTCAGTCTTCAAAAGAACTTTCTAAATAGATACTATTATTCACTCCCATTTTCCAGATAGGGAAATTAAGATACAGAGAGATGAAGAAAATTGCCCAGAGTCTCATGTCTAGCCAGGGACTGAGCTGAGGTTAGAGCAGTGACATTTTGGCTCCAGAGTTAAGTTTTTCTAATTCTGCATTTTTTTATCCCATGACACAAATAGCTCATTTAGTCCTCCCTAGGAGGGAGATAATATAGCTACATTTTACAGATGATGAAGCTGAGGCCCCCTGCACTTAGATAACTTGTTGAAATCATACTAGCATAAAGGGAGAAATATTAATTCAAACCCAGGTATTCAGTCCAGAGCCCGTCTGAATAGCAGTAATCAAATCTTCAAGATGTAAATTTGCCAAGATCATGCTGCTGGTAAGGGCAGAGTCTCTAGGTTGTTTGAGTTTATGAAAATTTTTAGGGCACCTGGGTGGCTCAGTTGGTTAAGCATCTGCCTTCAGCTCAGGTCGTGATCCAGTGTCCTGGGATTGAGTCCCCCATCAGGCTCCCTGCTCAGTGGGGAGCCAGCTTCTCCCTCTCCCACTCCCCCTGCTTGTGCTCCCTCTCTCTCTCTCTCTCAAATAAGTAAATAAAATCTTTAAAAAAAATTTTTAGAAAACCTCTTTAAAATATTTTCCCTGTTTGTAAGTAATGATGATAATATTAATTATAGCTAGCACTTACTATGTTCCTAGCATTAGTATTAATATACAAATATTATCTAATCTCTTGAGATAATACACAGACATGTTATGAAAATCAACCAATATATAGAAGAATCTATAGAAGAAAGCAAAATTGTCAGAAATACAATTTTGTATTTCTAGTTGTAGATAACCACAGTTAACACTTTCTTGAGAATCTTTACAGCCATCTTTCTCTACACATATCGTGCATGTACCGTATGTACAATCATACAGTTTTAGGTAAATGGGATAATACTATAGATACTATTTGCCACCTGCTTTTATCTTTTCATTCCTTCAGTCAAGATATTTATTGAAAGCTTGACATTTATAAAATAATATGCCCAAAACAGGATGTTGACTCCATTTTCCTATTTTGATGAACAGAAAGATTGATCTTTTTGCAAATAGTAAGTTATATTAGTCAGGATAGGCAAGGTTATTCTGCAATAACAGATTAACCCCTACAACTCAGTGGTTTAAGGACACAGGGATTACTTCTGACTCACAGAGTTGACTGAGGGTCCAGTACCTCTAAACATGACTCAGCAGTCCATGTCTTTTCCACCTTGTGGCTCTCATCTCCTTGTGGGACCTCTGGGTCACTGCAGCAAGGGAAGAGAATACTTTTCATGGCTTCAGTCTAGAAGTAAAACAAAACACTTTGTTCTTGGTCTTCTGACCAGATCTAGTCATGTGGTACCACCTGATTTCAGGAAGCCTAGGGCATGTAGCCTCTGTGTGCCTCAGGAAGATGATGAGAATCAGAAATTTGTGAGCTCTGGTAATGTCTCCCCCATGGGGATTCTGCTGTGGGAATGTACTATCATTAATTTAATTAATCCCCTCTTGACGGATATTTAGATAGTTACCATTGTTTCTCTATTATAAATAATGTCGTAATGAATGGATTTGCATATGCATCATGTAGTCAGATTGATTAATTCAGTTTAAATTTCTAGAGGAGGAATCCCTTAGTCAATGATAGAACCATCTAAAATATTTAATAATAGATGCTAGATACCACCCATCCCTACCTTTCTAAGTTCAACCATGTAACATAGGGACTTAGAGCCCAGAGAGTATATTTCCCAGATTCTCTTGGCTTAGGGTTTTGTCTAGAATTTACCAATGAGAGGCATTCACATGAAGGAGAAGCCATTCTCTAAACCAGCAGTGGAGTTTTGCCTATGACTTTCGGACTCCCCAAGGGAAGTCATCAGTCTCGAGGTATCTTCCTGAGAACTACCTATTTCTGTGTTGCAGGGAACCGGGATATCAGTGGTGACTCCTTTGTGGTCCTATACTTCCGGTTTCCTGAAAAGAGCCTTTCTGATCTACACTCCTGCAGACTCCTAGGTGTGGTGTAAGCCTCAGTACAGGTGGCTTCTCTTCTTCCGTTTGCACCCAGAGGAATGCGGCACCTATTGCCAAATTGCTTTTCAGGAAGCATGTACCAAAGAAACTTCCAGCATCAGCAGTACACCAGAGTGGCATGTCTCCACACTCATGCACTAGCACCTGTCAGTATTTTTTAATGTTGGCAAAGTCATAGGCAAAACAAAGAAATTTAATGCTGGTTTACACTCACATTTCTTGGGTTGAAAATATTAAATTTTATTGGCCATTATTTCTTCCTTTGTGAATTGTTTGTTATTATCTTTGGTTGTTCGGCCTCTTCTTTTAATTAGCAAACTTTCTTAAAAGCTCTCCTCTTTAACATAATATTTTTATTTGTCACTGCTCTTTTTGGACTTGGAGGAATCATTTGTTTCATTATATTAGATTCAGAGAAGAAAGATATGCATGTGAGCATATCTCTCAGGAGATCATTTGGAGGAATCATTTGTTTCATTATATTAGATTCAGAGAAGAAAGATATGCATGTGAGCAAATAACTAAATCCCCCAAGTCAGAGAGTTGGCTCGACTGCTCCATCAAAACAAAAGTGAGGGAGGGGCGCCTGGGTGGCTCAGCTGGTTAAGCGTCTGACTCTTGATTTTGGCTTAACTCATGATCTCAGGGTTGTGAGATCGAGCCCTGCATCAGGCTCCACACTGGGCATGGAGCATGCCTAAAATTCTCTCTCCCTCTGCCCTTCCCTTCCCTTCCCTCTCCTCTCTCTCTCCTTCTCTAAAAAACAAACAAACAAACAAAAAACCCAAAACAAAACAAACAAAAACCAAAAATAAAACAAAAAAACCAATAAAAAAAAAAAAGTAGGGGAACAGATCAACCTGTCAGGGTGATTCCTTCTCTTTGCACCCAGGAAGATAAGCACTATTAAATATGAAGAGTTTGTTAAAATTGGAAGTATTTTGGATAAAAGTAACTTTTAGAACTTTCTGATGGCATTTGGTTGTCATTTTCCCTTGTTATCTCCTTTTACCAACTGCCCTCTTTTGGTCCAGGACTGTGGCACATCACATCCTTGGGAAGGAAGGAAGGAGGGAAAGCCCGCAGATAAAATGAGCTAGGGAACTAGGTTTATGCCATATTGCTTCTGAAATACTAAAAGAAAGATGACCATCAGAAACGGTTATATTTTCCTTTAGATCCTGAAATGGAGAACCAGCAGAATAATTGAGGTAGATTTTAAGCAAAGGAATTGAGGCAAAACACCAGATAACTATGGCCAAATGGTCATGATTTGGTGAGAATGAAAAACTGGAAGGGACAATACACAGGTTGAGAGAGGTTTAGACCTAGGAATGAAAATGAGGATGCATCTTGTATGACTCATCTGTTTGATTGGCAATGACAGATTGAGACAAACCCACACTTAATAAGAAAGAGTGGCGTGATCACTTACTGATGATGACCAAGGTTCTAGAAGGTGAGGGCGGTAAAAATGTTGCCACAAACTTGCCGTTCTCTAGTTTGGGATGTGGCTCCTTATAGGAGCAAAGAAAGGACCTTTTCTGAGATGAGATGGAATAATTATATAATGTCTTAGGGAGGAACATGACTTTGTAATGCAGGCTCTTCTTACCCTAAATTCCTAACATCTGCTTGATTGACAAGCAGTAGCTGAAGATGGGAATAAAACTGTTTTAATTTATCTGACATGGAAACTTACTTGGTAGCATTTTTTTCAATTGTATGAAGTCTGTAGGCTGATGTCATGTGAGTTCACACACACAAGAGCAGAAACAGAAGCTCTTCTTAGAGGAGACTTGCTTATTGCTGAAAGACATTGGTGAGTAATGGCTGTAAGTTCATTGGTGTATAAATTACTCCCTGTTTGTAGACCACATCCTTAGGAAGTTTCATTGATTCTTTCACCTTACTCCTGCACTGTTTATTATTTCTAGATATCTCAATAAAGAGTAACTAGCATATTAATTTTCAAAATTAATTTTACATGTAATTTTAGTTACTACTACGTGTAAAGAACTGTTCATTGGTATGTCTATAGAGCTATAAGACTTGGTTTACACATATGAGGAGCTTGCACTCTCATTGGGGAATCAAGGTGACACAAAATGGAAATGTAAACAATATAAGCAACAGTAGAGGAAGGTCGCCCTTTACGTAACACTGAGAGTAAGACCTGTAGTAGTCCTGTTGGGACTTGGGTGCTCAGGAAATTCTTCACATTGGAGACAGAAATGAAACATGAGTAAGAATGCAATAGAGAGAAATAAGGAGAGTACGTTTTGGTGTGAGTTGGGGTGGGAACAGGTGTAGCAACTTAAGAATGAGCACATTATAAACCTGCCTCAGTAGAGAGGAGAGTTTTATGTTGGGAAATAGTGGAAGAGTTGGAAAAGCTCATTTGGTGCCTTCCAGTTCTTCTTGGATGTATCCTGGGCTAAGTAGAGTACATAGCTCTGTGAAACTTCCAGATTTTTTTGGCACCCTTAGGCTAACTTTGGGGGATCTTATATCTGTCTGCTGAGGCACATTCTTAATGGTTGTTCTGATGGCAACTCCATATGGGATTAGCCATATATTTTTAACATTCATTATAAATAGGTCAGAAAGAAAATACTGATACATACATATACACATACACACACGTTCAGTTTTCATTTTGATGTAAAAATATATATTCATATAAAGAATGTCAGAAGGTTGAGAGGAGATCATCTGATGCATGAATGCATGATGTTCCGTTTTCTTATGGATTGCATTTGCCAATTTGAGAGTTGTGTTGATGAATGTCTGTCTAGTAGTTGCTGGACTGTTATGTATCTTGTCTTAGAATGTAAATACATACTTGTGATAGTTGTTGTTTATTAACAACATTTATACTGCACAAACTTGCTCCATGCATCTGTTGCTAATAGGTGATTTTATATGAAAATAAGAATATAATCATTCTCAAACTGTTTTAAATTGGACCGGCAAAAAGTCAGAATGCTTCGAAGTGAGCATAGAAATTAGTATCTTTAATTCCTTTAAAAAAAAAAAAAGGAACTGGACTTTCTGAGTCTAGTTAGCCATTTTTGGAGCATTCTTCTTTAAGAATACTAAAATGTTTTAGAGCATACTATTCTTCCCTTTAAAATTCACCTGCACAGAATAAACTTTTCATGCTCTGTGTCAGTAAAAGTGAAATATAGGAATAGACTTGGTGCTACTCCTGATACCAGAATCTGACCTATGAGAAGTTTTCCTCATATTAAAAAAGTATATCATCTGTAGCGGGTTAAATTGTGCCCCCCTCTATATAAACCTGGAATCTGTGAATTGAAGTCATTTGAAAAAGTATCTTAATTAGGTGGCTCAGTCAGTTAAGCATCCAACTCTTGATTTTTGGCTCAGGTCATGATCTCCCAGTCATGAGATTGAGCCCACCTCCTGCTCCCCACTCAGCTGTGAAGTCTGCTTAAGATTATCTCCGTCTCCCTCTGCCCCTCCTCCCTTCTCACATGTGTGCACACACTCTCTCTTTAAAAAAAAAAAAAAAAAAAAACTTAAAAAATTCTATTTATTTATTTATTTTGAGAGAGAGAGCGCGCACACACCTGCATGAGCAGGGGGAGGGGCAGAGGCAAAGGGAAAGAGAGAATCTGAAGCAGACCGCATGCTGAGCACAAAGCTGGAGGTGGGGCTCAGTCTCACAACGGGGAGATCATGGTATGAGCCAAAACCAAGAGTCGGAGGCTTAACCGAATGAGACACCCAGGCGCCCCCACAAAAAAAAGAAGAAAGAAAAAGTATCTTAAGGGGTGTGGCAGACCCAGTGCTCTCTCAAGTGTCGGCCATGTTGTGTTGTTGAGACTGAGGACTGACTTAGGTTCTGAGAGACTCCCTGTCTTGGACTGCAGTGTTAGGAGGGCCTGAACAAAGTCCGCTCACACCTCCTGCTGTGAACTAGCAGAACTTAAAAAAAAAAAGATATCTTTGCAGGTGTAATTAATCTAAGGATCTTGTGATGAGATCACACTAGATTTAGGATAGGTGTTCTTAAAAGAAGGGAAGACACAGAGACACAGAGAGAAGGGTCTTCCATTTGAAGACAGACACGGAGTTTGAAGTAATACAGACACAAACCAAGGAACATCAAGGGTTGCCAGCAGCCACGAGAAAAATAGGAGAAAGGCGCGGTTTCTCCCCCAGAGCCCCCAGAGAAAACTGACCCTGTTAAACCCTTGATTTTGGATTTCTGGCCTCCAGAACTGCCAGAGAATAAGTTTTAAGTCACCAAGTTTGTGGTAATTTGTTTGTTACAGTCCTAGGAAACCAATATCCCCATTCCTTCCTTTCTTCCTCCCTTCCTTCTTTTCTTCATTCCTTTTTTCCTTATTCGCATGGCAAACCTTTGAGTGCCTGCTTTGTGGTAAGCAGTGGTCTAGAGGAATTGAAGATACAACAATAATAAAGAGACACAACCTCATTTAAAAATATTTTGTTTATTATACCATTTGGGGGATGTATAAGGTCTTTTCTTATTTTTCTTTTATTGTGAGTCCTGCGGCCTCTTCTGCATTCGCATCAGCATCTGAACATGTTCTGCCAAATGTCATTTTAAATGGGAATGCTAACTTCTTGGACTTTACTTGTGTTAAGTGTTGTTCTGAAAAAGTCGTGCTCCACACGACTTTAAGAATGAGCACATTATAAACTGATCTCACTGATCTCACTCCCCACTGAAGGCATTGGCTAGTCTTGGGAATGGGTGCCTTTGTCTGCACCCACCCTGGCACTTTCTCAACTCACAGGGCTCTGGTGGTTCAGGACTGCCCACTGTGGCCCCATGTCAGGTTTTACCTTCTCCCACTCTGCCCCATCTTAGAATTCCTTCCATCTCTCTTCCCCATGGTCATCAAAACTTCTATTCTCCCAGCTCCTGTGCTCTTTGGATCTTCCACCTTACCCAAATAAAATCCACACTTCTCACTATGGCTTACGAGTAGTAAATGATCTGGATTCCTACCATTCTCCTACGAGGCTTCAGATGCACCCATGTCCTTGATGTTCCTCCAAGATTCCAATTATGCTCCTGCCTCAATGCATACTTATATTTTCTCTGTCAGGAACATTGTTTCTGAGACACACCCATGGCTCATGGCTCATTCTCTCACTTCATTCAAGTCTCTTCATAACATTGCTTTGTCAGAAATCTGACCATCCCACCCACTATGCTACTTTATCTGTCCTCATTGCACTTACTATTTCCTGGGATTAGAGCATATATTTATTGACCTGACCTAGAATATGGGTTTCAGGAAGAGAGGGACTTCATCTGCTGCATTCCCAGCCCCTGGAGCTGCATCTGGCACATAGTAGGCATTCAGGAAATATTGGTGAATGAATGAATGAATGAAGTGAGAGCAGGCTAATGTGATTAAACAATTAAATCCCAGGATCCTGGTTGCATAGTTGCACACTTGGTCCTGTAGTTGCATTGCATCTCCTGGTGACTTGTTCTTAAGACACATCATAACTAGCATTTACAGTTTGCAAAGCATTTTCAAAAGTCCAGGTGTCATATTGCTCAAAACAACCTCCATTTTTATAGCTGAAGAAATTGAGATTCAGTAAGGCCAAGAGACTTAGTAGCTAAGGGCGCTTAGTAGCTTAGAGCTGAAATTCAAACCTTGGTTTCCAGATTTCAAATCTAGGGCATTAAAAACAACAACCACCACGATAGCAAACCACAAAAAGCCTCTATTGTGACGATCTCTCTCTCAAAGGGGAGAAGTTCCTACATTGTGCATGCATATGGGGGTTAGGGGTGATATTTCATGTGATAGTGGTCTGGTTATCACTAAGTCCAACCATATAGGGCATCAGTCATTTATTTCTTCAGTGCTTAAAATATATCTCTAATGATCAGCCAGAAGTGCTTTCACTTTCCAGGGTTGATGATGTCACTGCATCTTCCATGAGCGTATTTACATCCTAAAGCACTGTGGCACTGTCTTGCTCATGGACTAGAGCAGCAACAATATGAATGGGGACAACAGCTAACATCCATTGACCACCTGCCATGTCAGGCACTTTACATCCATTACTTCTAATCCTTACAACCACCCTGACATATTACTTTCTGCATCTTTACAGAAAGATAAGATAATTTTTCCCAAGTCACAGTAACAAAGCAATATTGCTAATATTTTAATCCCAGTCTGACTCTAAGGCTGGACTTCCAACCATCATGTTAAAGTTTCAGTCCTTTAGAAATGGCCTCAGTGCTGGTCACTGCAGATGCTGTACAATACAAATATTCATACCAATAACTGCTGGTAAACTACAACTTTATATTCAATGGTAAAATTTTTCACAGTACATACTGGACATGTATGCTTCATGTTTCCTGAGTATTTCTTTTTTTTAAGACTTATTTATTTATTTTAGAGAGAGAGTGCATGTGCACACAAGTTAGGGGAGGGACAGAGGGAGAGAATGTTCAAAGCAGACTCCCCACTGAGTGTGGAGTCCAACTCGGGGCTCTATCTCAGGAGCCATGAGATCACAACCCATGAGATCATGACCTGAGCTGAAACCAAGAGTCGGTCGCTCAACTGACTGAGCTGCCCAGGCACCCCTTCATGAGTATTTCCTAAAGTTCTTCTTGTCATTATAATTTGAGGAGTTGGACTGCAAAAAGGCAGAGCATATGTCAATTTCTAAATTAAAATTTTCCTCTTTTTTCTCCCAATTGCAAAAAAAGGTGAAGTCTTGCTGAGTATATGTAAGTTGCAGAGAATGAATATATCTTGGCCTAAAATACATCATGGTTCAGTAAAACTCATCCTGAGAAATGTTTTAATTTTTACTGTTGCTCATACTCTGTCTGTTCAAATCAGATAGGGCACTTAAGCCATTAGATCTTCAGTCCTGTTACTGGATCTTGGCAAACTTAGATGAGGCAGTGAAAAATAAGCTTTCCTTTGTGATGTAACAGTCTCTGTGTAAATGGGGAGAAGAGCCTGATTAAACAGAAGCTGAGAGCATCATAGAGGGGTTCAGCAATGAGGAGTTGGGGGCACAGCAAATGCATCTTGTTTATTTGGCAGTATTTGTATATTCCATTCCCAAAACAAAGCCATAGGAAGCCTGACCAGTTGCCAAATCATGTTTTCAGGGGCCATCGTCATCATTTTGCTCATCAAATATACCAATCTTGTGGAGCAATGCACAGATTATATGAATATCATATGTGAGGAAGAACAGAATGGGTTCTTCTTCATCATCAACTTTTGGTCCTCACAACCCAAGCTGATCCACCTCTTTATTTTTATGGAGTGGCATAAAATGTTCTTAATTTCATGGAAGGAGGCATTTGAGTGAGTTAACAGAAAATCAAAATAAATTATCATGTATTAGTTATGACTCTTGACCTAGACTTTCTATAATATTTTCACAGGGAAAAAAAAAAAAAGCAAATTTTATACCAATTTCTTTTTTAGGCTAAATTTTATCCTGGAGCTATGAAGTACAGGGATAGTAGAAATGAGACAAGTTGATAGGGTTTCTGATATCCTGCTTTCCTTTTCTAGCTTGGATAATCTTGAACTTGAACTGTTTTTCGTATTGCTGTAGGTACCCTCTGTGACTGAAGTGCAAGGCATATCAAACCAAGGAGAGAAATCAAAGCAAAACCAGCTATTAGTGTTCCAATCCTAGAGATAGACTGTTAGGGCATTCTAGCCAGGACTTTCTATTTAGTTCTTTGAGATCTTGGAGGTCGGCTTACTCTTCTGAAAGTATGGCTTTAGGAAATGGGGGACATTCAGCTATTTCCAGAAACAAAAGACCTGTCCAATGAAACTTTCTGCAATAATGAGAATGTTTGATATCTGTGCTGTTCCAATACAGTAGATGGAAATACTAATACACATGCCCACTGAGTACTCGAAATATGGCTAGTATAACTGAGGACCTGATTTTTTAACTTAATGTAATTTTATTTTAATTTATTTAAGTGTAAGTGTAGAGTTAGGTTTGTGGCTACTGGCTACTGGTTAGTGCAGATTTAGATTGTTATCATTTCCATGAGCGTGTATGCTCTAAGACTAATAATTGGAATTCTCATTCCTAAATTAAGTGTAATGGTCAAATCTAGTTTTTGCAAATGAAGACAGTATCAAGGAGGCATATTGTTCAAAACTATAGGTCTAGTTCTTTGCAGGACTCTTGGATAGGTCTGTTACTCTGGGTTGTCTTCATTTTCATCTCTGTTGGAGGGGAGTAAGTGTTTTATATGTATATATATATAAATATATATGTTTTATATGTATACATATAAAGTGTTATAAGTGTTTTATATGTATACATATATATACATATATATATATATGAATTCTCTCATTTAATCCTAACACTCTGATTTATATTTTAAGGAAAAGGAAACCATCTCTGTGAGAGTTTGGGAAACTTGGTGTAGGCCCAATAGCTGGCAAGTGGTAGCTTCTACTTGAAGTTGAGACTAAATGAATCCAAAGACTGTGTTCTTAATGTTAGGCACTCTTCCTAACATTTTTTAGGGCTGGTGTTTAGAATATCAACTTTAATATGACTTGTACCTTGATTGTATTTAGCCAAATCCTTTACACATGGGCATCACAAATTAAAAAATAATTGAAAGGAAGAATTGAAAAGGTATTAATTGGAAAAGGTAATTTTAAAGAAAAATTTAAATGTCTGTACTTGATTGTCAGATGAATTCACTGATGGCTCATTACTATAAAAGGTATAATGCTTAAAGAAATAGTGAATGCCAAAATAGAAATTATGAACAGAGGTTATGCAATGATTTTTTTTTAAATGAAAAAGAATGCCAGTGTCACAACTTATTACATGTTCACATATGCGGCCCTCAAGGGGCCTGCCTGTGTTAGATTAGGGGCAGGGCCACCTGGGAATTTCTCCTGCTTCATGTATCTTTCTCGGTTCACATATGATGGATCCGCAGACAGGTAAACCGCTTTCTTGCACTGCCTCTGGGCAGTTATGAGATGGGACAAGTTTCTGTACCTTCCTGGATCTTTCATTTTACTCATTTGTAAAATGGGAGGGCCTGTGGGGATGACTGTCCGCTCATTCCAGTACTAATATTCTCTTGTGTCTCTCCTTGATATCCTGACACCACAAGACTTCTTTTAACCAAGAACTGGATTCATAAATAGGCCAGCCAAGAATTTTCCTGGGGTACCAAGTTGTAAGAGGCATGTGGTAGATTGAAATTGTGTCAGTTTAGCTAATCTGGAGTTAGAATTTCCGGCCTTCCCTTCTGCACGTAGCGCCAGGTTGAGGTGAGTCACAGAAGACTTCTGCACCAGATTTGGGAAGTGGACATGAAGCAACAGCAGTATTCCTTTCATGCTTAGGAGGTCAGTGCATGGCATGAAGTGCATGATACCAGCTCATCGGTATTGGTCATTTACCTGTTGGCACACCTTGCTGGCACGGGGCAGCTCCAGCCATACTCCCTCTTTCAGTTGTTCTCACCCCTGGGTCAGTTATAGATTTGGTCCCATGACAGAGAGCACCAGCTCCTCCTTCACATTATTCCCATCCTCAAAGTTGGAGGCTCCGAGGCGGTGAGAGTCTGATACGGATGCTTGTCCATCCTCCTTGGTTCCAGCCCATTCGTACAGGGTTTCTTGTGAGCTTGCTTTCCCCACTTCATATCCCTCTCCCATTTCAGACACCAGACCAGCTGACTTCCCTTGCCAAGAAGTCATAGCTCAGTAGATGCTTTAGCCCACAAGCATCTAAGATCAAATCCCTCTAATAAGTCCCTTATTATAGAAATCTCCTAGTGGCTGCACTTCTCTGATCTAACAGTGACTAATACAGCTGCTAAAACAGCTCAGGGAAGATAATTACATGGAGAAAATAGAACCTAGCAGAATTCTTGTCAGGGAAATAATGTATGTGATTGGAAGGATTTTTTCTTAAGCCATTTGGGGGGCTGTTTAATGGGAGAACCAGGGTAACAAACTGTATTTACTAAGTTGCCTTTAAGAAGGGGGGGGGTGTCTGGTTCGCTTCCAGGCTTTTATGTTTCTTCTGAATGGGGATGCGGTCAGGAGGGCAGGACTAAATGCTTCGATGCAGCAGAGAATGAGGACATTATTCTTGGTGTATCCACTACCCCACTTCCTCATGCAGAGCTCAGCACCATTTCTAAACACATATTGAAACCTATTTTCGGTTTTAATATCAGTTTTAACATTAGCCAGTTATTCTCCCTTCTAAGAGAAAACTCTGTTACAAGCAAGTGTAATGAGATGCATTGTATGTACACACATTCATTCATTCCTGTATTAAGTATTCAGCATATGCCAGGTCTGATCTAGGTCCTGGGGATACAATGTCAAACAAGATAACAAGGTCCCTGTTTGCCTGGATTTACCTTCGAATAACAGAATCGAAGCGATACATTTTTCAAAAGGGAAAAAAAGAACAAGATAATTGTTGTTAATGATTAGTGATATGAAGCAGATACAACAAGGGGAGGGTCTGATTTCAACAGCATGGCCAGGGAAGGAGCACTGAAATGGGAATCCTGAATGAAAAGAAGGAGCTGATCATGTGGAAATCTGGCACCCTGAAGAAGAGAAGCAAATCCAAACTCATAAGTGGGAGCAAGCATGGAAAGTTCCAAGAACAGAAGGAAAACCAAAATGGCTGGAGTTTAGCGAGTGAAGGAAAGGGAAGACGACAAAGAGAATAAAGAGGAGGTAGAAACAAAGCCATGGACGGGCTTGTAAACCATGGCTTGCAGTATGGATTTATTCCTGGGTCACCCCTGGAGGTTTAGATTTTAAAAGAACATTCTAGCCACACTGCTGAGAATTGAAGAGTGGGGATAGGGTCCAGTTAGTGTGTGCGTGGTGTAGCAGGGTGGACTCAGATGGGCACTGTGGATATGGAGAAATGTAAACAGACTTGGGTTTTGAGGCAGGGCTGCCAAGACCTGGAGATGGATCGGATGTGTGGAATGAGGGCTCAGAGCTTGCAAAGATGGCTCCCTGCATTTGATGGTCAAGCCACTAAGCCAATGTTTGGCATTTTCTAAGATGGGGAAGGCTGGGCAGAGAAACAGGCTTTGGGGATGGGGTAAATCATATTTATATAAGTATAAAAATACACCATTTATTACATAATTCTAGTTTTATAAAATTTGAAATTTATTTCTGTTCCCATGGCCTTTCCGAAAGAAATATATGCTGATTGACAGCAGACAGTGCCTTCAGTGTTGGATGTGTTGTTTCTGTGAAGAATAAGGTCCTTTCAAGAAGTTAAGTTTTATTCCACCACCAAGGGTGTTCTCTCTGGGAAAGTCTTCCCTGTGGTTGTCTATTCACAATTGTACAAGTTCCCATTCTTTGACATGGAAATAAGTGGCAACGCCCACTGGAGTCAGCGATAGGAATTTGGCTTTCATTGCCATGAATTGTGCACTTTCACAAATCCGGAAGGGTTGGAAAGAAAGAGTCAGGACTGAGCAAAAGTGGCTGACTCTGATTTCAAGGGTGAGCTTGTGTAAACATTTCTGAAGCGTGATTCTTATTCTTAAACTTTGGAGAAGGGCTTTTAGAATGAGAAAAAAAATTATCTCCCTCCCCCAGATGTCAGTACTTATGTTTCAGTCATTTGGGTTCTAAGAAACAAAATCTTTTCCTTTAAAAAGAAAGAGGTTATAGAAATTGTTAGTATCTTGAGGAAGATACATACTCTGTTCCTGATTTTGTGTTAGCCCATAACAGGCTTCACCAGGGAGGACCTCATTGCCAGAGTCGATGAAGTTTGCCCTGTAGGTTTTTGGGGAATGGATTCTACCATGAAGAAGAGGTTAGAAGCTGATAACCCCATTTCCTCACTGTAGTTAGCACTTGGAAATCTGCCATAAATGAATTTTCTACTGTTCTTCAGCTTTTACAGTGTAAAGATTTATTTTTCTGGTGTTGAAGATGGGCAAGGTTTATGAAGAAACTTGTTTTTCATTTCTTCAGAGAAAGCTTTTGTTTTTCGAACAAGTGTTACTGGATTGTTTTGCCTTGGAGTGCATCGTGGTCCCTATTGTAATGTCAACACCACGCCAGCAGATGGCAGTCACACTACACTGCACGTTGGCATTAAGCAAAGTTGTTGAAACCAGGAAATTGTCCTGTTCATCGAGGGAAGGTCTGATGCACTATGTGGCTTGGCGGGAGGGGTAACTTGTATGGAGACTGATTCCAGGGAATCCACTACATAAATATATGAATTTAGCCTTGAATCTGGAGGTATTTTTAATTGGAAAAGGAAACAAAACTGAGTAAAAAACAAAACAAAACAAAAAACAAAAAAGCAATAAACCCAGCAACAGCAACAACAGCAACAAAAGTCCTTAAATAAATCTGTCAAAATGAGCTATGAGGTGAACATCCCAAGGTCTTGGGCTTATTCTAGGCTTTGTTTCACTGATACATGGATCAATATAATCATGGATGAGGAGTTGGCATGAAAACATAATGGCCAAGAGAATAAGGCTGGGAATAACTACAAAAGTATTTTATTTTCAGGAGGATTAACTGAGCTCTGGGTGGCTAGACAGAGCAGGGGAACATAGAAGAAACTCAGAATTGAAATTAGAAATCTTAGAACTTTTCTTTCTTCCATAGAGATGATATTTCCAAAGGAATTCTTTATAGGAAGAATAAGGATTTTTCTCCAACTAAAAGGAAGACATTGCATATATTGCTATCATTCCAACTTATGCTTTGCTTTGTTTTCCTGAATCTCTGCCACTGCAACTCAGCTGGGTTTGGCCTCTCTTCTTTCCCACCAGTTAAGTGGTGGCCTTGCTTTTTGCAGAAGGTGTGCCGGCTTTCGGACAGGTGCAGGGGTTATGTGGCATCCCCATTTCTCCACCCGCAATGTGGTTTCTGTGTCTGAGCAAAAGGCACATTTTATCTGTGATGTTTGGTCTCACCAGAAGTGTATGGGAACAGGGCTCTGTTTAAGAAAAGTGCTGCAATCCGTTGTTAGGGAGAAGCCTGGAATCCCATGGAAATGGACGACACAGGTTAGGAATTTCTGCAAATGTTTCTTTTCCCCAGAAACTATTGAAACTAGGACTACTGTTTCTGACTCAGCTTTTTAAGGAGATCCTGGAATACAGGGTGATAAAACTCAATCCACATCATCATGATGAACAACTTGACAGATTTAAGCATAAAGGCATCAAGAGAGGCATTTGCAGCTCCCTGGTTCTGTCGCCCTTGCTGTGTCTGAGGAGGGTTTGCTTATTTTCCATTCCAGTAAGTGAATAGTTACATGATGATCCATCTGTATTCGAGCAGGGGTTGGGGTACAGACAATCGGGGGTGCATTACCTGTAGAGAATTTAAAAACATAATGAAACTGACAAACAGTTGGTCTGCTTTTAAATTATCACCATGCCCAGCAATTCTTAAGCACTTTCAGTGCGGGGGGAAAAATCTTTTTCTGGTCTCATTTACAAATATTTGCCATGATGGCAGCTGAGTTTCAATAACGTATATGTATGCTTTAAATTAACACATTTAATTCATCTCTTAAATAAACATTCTAGGGGCGCCTGGGTGGCTTAGTCAGTTAAGCGTCTGCCTTCGGCTCGGTCATGATTTCAGGGACGTGGGATCGATCCCTGCTTGTGGCTGCCTGCTCAGCTGGGAGCTTGCTTATGCTTCTCCTCCCCACTCATGCTCTCTCGTTATCTCTCTCTCTCTCTCTCAAATAAATAAATAAAATTTAAAAGAAAAAATAAACATTCTATATGGTAGTGAATTCAGAGAACTCCCAGCTATGTTGTTGGCCTCAAACGCACTGTGGACTTGGCTACCAAGTTCATTTCAAGAGGAAGTTCGTAATTGTTCAGAATCTTTCAAGCTTGCCTCTGGTATAGTTTATATTTCCAACTCCTGTGGTGCTATATATTCTTACTTTTGACCAGTACATTGGAAATAAAGATATCTGTACGTTATTTTTCTTTTCTGAATTATATTTTTTTCTGATGTGGCAAAGACTTCAAAATATTTACAAACAGCCAGTATCAGTTTAATGATGTAGTGAAAACAGCAAGCTTCAAACCTGTTCCTTGAAGACTGGTGCACAAAAATAGGGGAAAGGCTATTAAATATGCAAAATGTAAGGAATTGAACATTTACAAAGAAAAGGGAATCAAATTAGAAGAAAAATACCCAGAGAAATAACATAAGATACTGGTCTTATATTGTTGGAGAAATAACAAGGCAATGTTTGAATATCCTGATCATTTTCATCAAGATCTAGGTACTAGTCCTAAATAAGAAGAAAAACTTAGTTTTTACTAAATGTAATAGAAAGATGAATTTCTAGTGAAAGTGTTTTGTGGAACTTTTTTGACTATGAACACATGTGGAAGGAACCAGAATTGATATGAAAGAAACAAAGACAGGGACAGTGTGCAGTTTCTGGAATTTATTATGAAACGAGACTTTTATGGAACTTTGCCAGGCTTACACATAAGTTTAAAAGTCTTCTTAGCTGTTTTTATATCTGTTCTTTCATGTGAAAGTAATGAAGGATAGTTGGAAGAAAGGCAGGAAGGGACAAGGGGCCCCCACCCTAAGAGGAAACCACCCTTAAAAGGATTTACACCACCCTGGAAGGAGCCTTCCATCCTTTCCCACATGATAGGTAGATGACAAAAATCTGATTCACTGACAGGTGCATGGAGGGTTAATCAGATTAAAACAGCTTGCCAACAAGCCCATATAAACCTCTAGATCTAAATGCCAAATTGCCAACCCTCGAGGGTCCCCTCCCTCTTTGGGAGCTTTGTACTATCGCTCAATAAACTTTACTGTCGCTCAATAAACTTTGCTTAGCTGCCAACCACTCTTCCTCTCATTACCTCTTCATTTTTCCAAGCACCATGATCAAGAAGCGAGGGCACCGAAGGAAAAAAATCCTGTAACGAAAGAAACTTTATGACTTTAAAATTAATTTAAAAGGTGTTCTTCCATCAATTATCAGAAAACACAGATTGATAAAAAAAAAAGTCTATATTGTCTACTGAACAGAAATATGTAAAGAAAATTAATTTTGACAAAATCATTGACAAGTTTGTAGAATGTTAAAGAAAAACTGTAATTTTATTGTTCATTGCTACCATAGATCAATATGTAGGTATAAATTTTTCCCCTTTAAAAAATACAGCAATGCAATTAAATGATCTATTACCTTTTTTCCTTATGTTGTCGTATTTATTTTCTATTGAAAAACTTAAGGGGCATCTGAGTGGTATAGTCAGCTAAGTGTCTGACTCTTGGTTTCAGTTCAGGTTGTGATCTCGGGGTCCTGAGATTGGGCCCTATGTCAGGCTCCAAACTCAGCGTGGAGTCTGCTTGAGAGTCTCTCTCCCTCTCCCTCTGCCCCTCCCGCTTGTGCTCTCTCTCTCCCTAGAATAAATAATCTTTTTTAAAAAAACTTAAGACATATAAAATTTTTATAAAATAAAAAATTCAGGGCGCCTGGGTGGCTTAGTCGGTTAAGCGACTGCCTTCGGCTCAGGTCATGATCCCAGGGTCCTGGGATTGAGCCCTGCATCAGGCTCCCTGCTCCACGGGAAGCCTGCTTCTCCCTCTCCCACTCCCCCTGCTTGTGTTCCCTCTCTCGCTGTGTCTCTCTCTGTCAAATAAATAAATAAAATCTTTAAAAAAAAAATTCATTCTGCTTCTATCTTCTGACTTTTTTTCATTTCATGTGATAAGTATTACTCAAAATGTTTTTTATTTTATTTTATTTTATTTTTTTTAGAGAAAGAGAGAGCACGAGTGAGGAGGGGGAATGGTGAGGGGGAGAGGGAGAGAGAGAATCTTAAGCAGGCTCCACGCCCAGCACTGAGCCCCCACTCGGGTCTCGATCTCATGACCCTGACATCCTGACCTGAGCTGAAATCAAGAATCTGACACTTAACTGACTTAGCCACCCTGGCGCCCTATCAAAATGTTAAAAATGTGTTAAAAATGATCGTTTGGATGCCAGATATGCTAGGCTGAACAGGCTGGTCTTTCACCATATTTCTAGGTCACAGTGGGGTATGTTATAGTAACACAGAAACTCTGAAATCTCAGTGGCTTAACCCAGTTAACATTTGAGGCTTGCTAGCACAAAGTCAAATATGGAAGTTCCTGACTGATGGCAACCCTTGGTGGTGGAGACTCTGGGAACCACTGTCTTGAGCCTCTACCAGGTTCGGAGAGTTGCTCTGGTTACCATCCAGCTAACAGATGGAGAAGGAGATAGAGAAGATGAGAGAATGCTGAAGATTAGACAAGGTGTTTTATGAACGCCTGGAAATAGCACATATCACTTCCATCTGCATCCAGTTAGTCAAGTCCATCTAACAGCAGAAAAGGCTGGGTAATAGACTCTTCCTGTGTGACAAGGAAGAGGGAACAGGATTGGTGAGCATCTACGCAGGTCAGTCACTCCGTCTGTGATCAAGCTGCTATTCCTGCACCTTTCTACCATTGCAGTAGTTTCCTAAATGGTGTCTGTGTGTCTCTCTCTCCCTGTTCCTAACATGCAGTAGAGTACCCCTGAATGGTCAATGGTTTCAAACCAAGTAAGTGAATTGCTTTTTGTCCAATGGAACATGCTATGCAAACCAATATATTAAAAAGAGATAAATATAGGGATGCCTGGGTGGCTCAGTCAGTTAAGCGTCTGCCTTCGGCTCAGGTCATGATCCCAGGGTCCTGGGATGGAGTCCCGCATTGGGCTCCCCGCTCAGCAGCGAACCTGCTTCTTCTTTCACCTGCCGCTCCCCCTGCTTGTGCTCTCTCTCTGTCTCTCTGACAAATACATAAATAAAATCTTAAAAAAAGAGAGAGATAAATATATAGCTGTTCTGGCTGGAGTAGGAATGAACAGTCAGAAATACTATTTCAACGGTCTTTTCATTAACTTACACACCCGTCCCCTCTCTACCCACCCCAACCATTACTGAGACCCTCAGTCACCTTGTGTAATTCCTGGGTTCTGATTAACAGAAGTTGGAAAGCATTGCAAGAGGCAATGTGGGACCATTGAAGCTTTTGAACTGGGAGTGTTGTTTAGAGAGATTAAAGTTTAAACTCTGGCATGTAAGCTGCCACGCCCTACCCAATGCTTTTCAACTTCATCTTATTCAACTGGACTTAATGTTCCTTAAAAGTTTTCCACTCATTTCAACCTTTGTGTCCATATATTCAACCTCTTAACATTGTTTTTAATGTTGAACTTGCTTTTATTCAAGTGCCAGGCATCAGGAAAACCATAATAGAGACTCTGGCCTCAAAGGAAAGGATTCTCATAATATAAAATCAAACGAAAAAATTCTAAATACAAGGTTGAATATACAATGTGGTATTAATAATGTAGAAGAATCCCTTTCTTTATACATAAAGATATATGTTGAGTTTCTTGTTTATTTATCTGACCCCCTCAGTGGGATCAAGGTCCAGCAAGAGCACGTAAGCCAAAAAGCTGCCTTACTTTCCAGGAACCCAAGCCAATCTGCAAAAGCCACCATACCCGGAGAGGGAGCTTTCTCCCCGTTTTAGGGAGCTTTCTCCCCGTTCTAGGATTCCCTCCCATGCAAGAAAGGCCAGGAGGAATAGCAGCCATGACAACCGGATGTTAGAATATTTTGTTTCTTTGTGCTGATTAAGGCAGACCTCTATACTGTGCTGTCTTATTTAGAACCCGAAACTAAACCTCTATGATCTTATATTTGTGAGTTCCTCAACATTTCTCCCAAACCCCTCCACCACCACCATTAGGTAGAACCAGCTGACGCCTGGTCTGTTCCACCTAATTTACTATTCACTTTATTTGCATGGGGCTTTTCTTTCCATAATGTCATTGACAGGGGGCAGAGGTTTATATCCACCCTGCTAATTGCAGAGCCGACATAGTGTCACCTTTTTAGAGACCTTTGCCTCATGCGGCCTGAACCAAAACATTCCTGTCTTATCTTATTCTTAGGATTCCAGGAATGTAAACCTAGCTCCCCAAAGAATTTACACACATCACAGTGAAACTATTTCCAATTTTGCATTTTTATTTGCTTGAAATTATTTTCTCCCGGAACAAGTCTGAAATTGCTAATTTATTTACTACATATACTTTTGATCACTTTATACACACTAGAAACCAACCATTCATACTGTTGTCTGTATAAGGTACAGGCAAAACATCCTTGTGCAAACGGATTTTACCACATGCTTTTTTTCTACATATGATAAAATCATATTCTATTAATGTGTGAGTAACATCATCTGATTTTCACAATGTTAAACTAACCTTCCGTTCCTAGAATAAACCCAACTTTGTTGTGTTATATAATCCTTATGGTTCATATTTCTTTTGTACTGCTTTAATAAGTAAAATGACCAGATTTATTTATTTTTACTGTAATGTTCTCCCTGGTTTGTTATCAAGTTTATGCTGGCTGCATAAAATGAATTGAGAAGTGTTTGCATGCTTTTCTGTTCTTTGTTAGATTTTTATGTAAGATTGGTGTAATTTCTTGCTTAAATGTTTGATATAATTCTCAATGATTCCAGCTAGACCTGGAGTCTTTCTGAGTTGGTGCAGAAAGATTTTTAATTATGGTTTCAATTTCTTTAAAGATATAAAATTATTCTGATCTATTTCAGATAAACAATATTTGAAACATACTTATACTAAAAAATTACCTGTTGTTTATCTGAAATTCAGATTTAACCACATCCTATATTTTTCTGGCAACCCTCTAATGTCATCATTATATTTTGAATGTCTGAACGCTTAATGATTGTCCCCTTTCATCCCTGTGAATAATTATTTGTGCCTTTTCTTTCTTTTTTTTCCTTGATTAGTTTCACTAGAGGTTTATCAATTTAATTAGTCTTTTCAAAGAACTAACCTTTGGGTTATTTACTGTCTTGACTGTATGTTTTCATTCCCATTAATTATTACTTCCTCCCCTCCCCCTTTTCTCATTTAGTCTTTATTTGCACCTCTAATTTCTTGGGATGAATAATTTGATCTTTAACTTTGGGGTTTTTTTTCCCCCCTTTTTATTCTAGGAATATAAATTACCCTCTGTACATGATTTTAACCAGTTCAGAGTCATTCTCAGGGGCTTGGATTTTACTTTGTAGGTGATCAGGAGCCCATTAGTTTTATGCATAGGAACAACCACTTTATATTTGCTCTTTTGATGCATGCCATTTGCTATGTTGTGAAAGAGGCAGTTTAGAAAAGCAAAAGACTAGAAGTGGAAGAGCACAAGGCTGAATATTGAAGGGCAGCCTTAAGGAAAGGGGCAAAGGATAGGCACCATTATTGGAGAGAAGGGACAGTCAGAGAAGAAAAATCCTCTGGTTCATACTGGATCATAAAGTTGAGGCCACAGAGACTAGGTAAAAAAAATTTCTTTAAGTTGTATATTTTATAGTTATGTTTCTGCTTAAGATTATCCACTAGATTTTGCATATTGGAATATGTAATATTATATTAAAATATATAGAGTTAAAAATATATATAGCTTAAAATACATATTAAGTATATGTATTGTTAAGAAACAAAATTTAATTGAGTAAATTTGAAGATCTAATTGGCTTTACTAGGCAGTTCATGAATCCGATAGTATCCCATCTAGCAAGTAGAGGGGAGTTCTGAGGAGTTTTTGTAGGAAGGAGGGTGGGGCAAGAGGTTATTAGCAAAAGAAAAGAAAGGATTGTTCAGGAAAGGTCACTTCCCCTGAGGGGGAAGGGCAGGAGGTCTTATGCAGATTACTTCATCTTCCTTTGGGGATGCAGAGGGCCCCCTTGACAGAGTACCTTATTGGTGCTGAAAATTCAAGACTGATTGTTTTAAAATCCCACTCTTGAAGAGATTAAAATTGCAGTTAAGTCTTGGTTGCTGTCCTGGGGGCAATTGACTCCATCTTGGGCCTGTGGTTTTCTTTTAACTCTCTTTCTCTATATATTTAGGATATATAGCAAACTTCCAAAACAAAGAACACATTTAATAACAAACTTTAGTGGTTTGTTCATGGATAAGTCATTCCATCTTTATTTGTGATAGACCAAAAAAAAAAATTTTCACACGAAGTGAATAATGACTAAATGTATCTTTTTTGAATGACCATCTTTAGAAACCAGCAAAGTTGGAGATAATGGTGCAGGATTTGTTCTCCTTTAGTGCCTGCGGTTCTTGGTCACACTGCTTCAAAGAATGAAGGGGTAGACCAGACAGAGTGATGGGCAGCAAAGCAAAGTTTATTGAGTGAGAATACTAAGCTCCTAAAGAAGGAGGGGACCCAAGAGGGTTACCACTGGCATTTCTAAGTCTACGGGTTTTATGGGCTTGTTGGTGGGCTGATTTAATCTGATTAACCCTTCGTGCACCTGTCATCCAATCAGGTTTTTGTCATCTTTCGATCATGTGGGAAAGGGTGGAGGGCTCCTTTTAAAATCCTTTTAAGGGTGGTTTCCTCTTAGGGCTGGGGGCAGGTGTGGAGGGAGAACTCAAGGCTCCTTGTCCCTGCCTGCCTTTCTTCCAACCAACCTTCATCAATATCAAGAGGAGTAGAACCTAGTAATTCTCCAAGAATGAACTGAGATTTATAAATGGGCCATTGTTTTACCAGATTCCAATGTTCTAAAACTTTTGCAAGTGTCTCTTTCCTGGCATGTTGGGAAGAAGCCCAACATGTTTCCTTTTAACACTGGTTCTCTAGACTCACCATGTGCAGAGCTGCTCAGCTGACATGTCTGTGGGAAGAGGAAAAAAAAAAATGTCCTCTTCAAAGGAATCAGTTTTTGTGGTTACACGTTTGGGTGTTTGGGTAGACATTGGCCAATTCCTTCTGAAACTTGAAAACTTCTTCAAGTTCCCACCATCATGTTAATTCGTAGGAAGTTGACATCTTTAAAAAGCTGTGGGGAAGAAATTGCTTATAAAACCACATAACACTATCCTATGTACACACACACTGTGACATCATGGTTCAAGTTCTAATGACAGGGAATAGCTCTTTTAGATTTAATGCTAAGATGTTGGTTTGGGTGTGATTATAGGATAAAGAAATAGATACTTTCCTTGTCCATAATTAGTTACAATTCCTTATTGTGTTTAAAATCAACACAAACAAACTTATGTTCCATTTGACTACCCTTTTGTGTTAATTGTAAAGTATCTAGCTGAGGACTTGTAGAGGAAATCAAATGAGGAATGGTAGAATTACTGAGCTGCCTATGATGGTTTCACTATATATATTTGCTTTTTCATTTTTCATTGATCCATCTCTCTGTCCATGGGTAGCTGGGATGAAACTTTAGAGATTTGTTCATGAATAAGCTATCCTGGTGATGGGGAAGGATATGCAACTGTCTGTCCATTCATCTAAAATGTACTGATGTTCAGATGAGATAGAAATGAATAAGATGAACTATCTGCCTTTACAAAGCCCCTGACAAGTAACAGTCAGGAAATAATGTCCTATGTGCTAATAATAGAGCCATGTATGGAATGTAGTGTGTTCAAGGGAATAGAAAGGAAAGAGATATATAGCTCAAGGTGAAGTAAAGAGGGTCTGGATCAGGGAGTAGCAGTGATGGAGAGGAAAATCATAGAAGTTAAGTGTTTGGTTTTGAGTCCTGGTATCCTGGCAGCACTTTTTTGTAGCATACTAGTGGGGCCGAATCTTCATTTCTTAATTGGTAAAATGGGATGATAGTACCTACCTCAAATGGTTGTTATGTGGATTAAATGAGATAATTTCTAAAAAGTTCTTAGTATCCAGTGCTTCAAATACAGTAATTCTCTATATATTGGCTGTAGTACTAGTAGGAGTTCTCCAGAGAAGCAGAAGCAGTGGTATATAGGTATGTATTATCCTATTTATTACAAGGAATTGGCTCATACAATTATAGAGGCTGAGAAGTCCCATGGTCTAATGTCTGTAAGCTGGAGACCCAGGAGAGCTGCTGGTATCATTCCAGTCTGGGTCTGGAGACCTGAGAACCAGGAGAACTCATTGTGTAAATTCTAATTTGAGTGCAGGAGAAGACCTATATCCTAGTCAGAGAGAGCAAATTCTCCCTTACCCCATCTTTTCTTCTATTCAGTTCTCCAATAGATTGGAGGTGCTCCATCCACGTTGGGGAGGACAATTTGCTTTATTCATTCTACCTATTCAAATGTCAGTCTCATCCAGAAACACGTCAACAGACAAATCTAGCATAATGTTAAACCAAATATCTGGGTATCCCATGGCCCAGTCAAGTTGGTATATAAAATTAACCATCACAGCTTTATAATTATAATCAGGACTGGAACTTGGGTGAGAAGTCACATAACACGTAGCTGAACTTTTTTAAATCCTTTTATTTAAATCCCATCACTGCCTTGTACTATTTGCAAGATGTTGGTCAAGTTGCTTGATATTTCTGAGCCTCAGTTCCATCCTCTGTGGAGTTGGGATTATACTAGCTATCTTGTGGGGCCCTTTTCAGTGAAATGGGTCAAAGCATGAAAAGAACATGGCCCCACATCAAAACTCAATAAATGCTTGCTACCATTCTTGGGGGGGCTGAGAGAGGAGATGTTAGAATGACATCCTTAAATTTAAAGTGAGAACTAGCTGGATAGTCATGATATGCAGAGAATATGGAGGAAGAACAGGCTTGTTTAAAGAAAAAAAGGTGAGTTTTATTTTATTTTATTTTTTAATTTTTTAATTTTTTAAAGATTTATTTATTTATTTGAGAGAGCGAGAATGAGAGAGAGAGAGAGTACATGAGAGGGGGGAGGGTTAGAGGGAGAAGCAGGCTCCTTGCCGAGCAGGGAGCCCGATGCGGGACTCGATCCAGGGACTCCAGGATCATGACCTGAGCCGAAGGCAGTTGCTCAACCAACTGAGCCACCCAGGCGCCCCGGTGAGTTTTATTTTAATCACAATGAATATATATGGTGCCTCGGTGAGGTAGTTGGGTATAAGGATATGGTTCTCAGAAGCGATCCAGGCCTGGGTATTTAGCTTTGTGTATTGACAGCAAATAAATTGTATCTGATTCCATGGATAATGGATATGGATTGGATTTTCCAGGGAGGGGGAAAAGATGCAAGTTTAGAACCTTTGAGGTGCATGATGGAGAAAAAGAAGTCCATGACTGAGATTGAGCTAAAACAATGGTGTTAGGAGGAAGCCAGGAAAGAGGGTTATCATGCATAGCAAGAGGTGAGAATTGTGTTCACAAAAGCATACAGGAACCACATGTCAAAAAGGAGAAAACAGAAAATGGTGCTTGCTGGATTTGGCCACATGGAAGGCACCCAGGAATTGTCACCTTAGCAATTTCTGTAGAACAATGTGGACAGGAGGCAGATTTCAGGGGATTGAGAAGAGAATGGGGCAAGGAAGTCGGGATGTAGGCAGTATGGGCCAGGCTCAAACATGATCCCCAACAGTCCATACCATTGAGGCATTTATGTGATTTGGATGGACTGGACATTCTAGGAAGTTTGTGAGTGCTTGTGATACAGTGGGTAGTGATATCAAGGCAATCGAACTTAGCACTTAGAAGAGCACCTGGTGCATTGTAAGCACTCAATCAATGTTAGCTACTGTTACCTACCAATGGAAATGACACTGCCATTAGACACACACTCTGCTGCCTCATATGTCTACTCTGAGCCCCTGCAGGGAACAATTAGTTGCACAGCTTGACAACGAATGGGAAAAATGAATTCATCTACATACATCAAATCAGAGCAATTTGCTTGAGGGTTGCCTGGCAATAACACCATCCTCCCTCTTTCCACCTCCTCCTGAAAGCTACATTCATCCTTTCTAAAGTGGCCACCTCTACCTTTATACTCCTAAAAGAATTGTTGGTGCCATATATATATATATGTATATATATATATATATATATATATATATATATATATATATGTTTTTTTTTTTTTAAGTAGGCTCCACACCCAGTGTGGGGCTTGACCTTAGGATCCTGAAATCAAGAGTCTCATGTTCTACCTACTGAGCTAGTCAAGAACTCCTGATGTTATTTTTAAATAAGCTTTAACCTGTGTAAAATGTTAGGATACATACTGAAAGATGGCCCTTTTCCTTCCACCTCAGTCCCCTCATTTTAGAGGTCTTGCTATTTTATTTATTTTTATTTTTAATTTTATTTATCTATTTGAGAGAGAAACAAAGAGAGCATGAGCAGGGGGAGGGGCAGAGGGAGAGGGACAAGCAGACTGCCCGCTGAGTGAGGACATGGGGCTCCATGACAGGACCCTAAGATCATGACCTGAGCTGAAGTCAGACGCTTAACCAACTGAGCCACCCAGGCACCGCATATCTTACTATTTTAGACAAGCCCACATAGACCTAGTGTTTGCTTATAACTCATATAATATTTTTATCAAAAAAACTTTATCATATTATAAATCTGTTAAGGAACAGACACTCTCAGACATTGTTCATGGAAGTATGAATTGCTCTAACCAATCCTTTCCAGAAAAATAATGTATGTATTTTTTGACCTAGGCAATCCCATTTTGGGAAATATATCCTACAGATAAAAAATGCCACTAAAATGTAAAACTGTAGTCAGTGATATTTCCTGTATTATTATTTGTAGTGACAATAGAACTGGAAACAGCCTGGATATCTTATCAATAGGGGGAAGTTGACTAAATTATAGGACTCCATAATATAAAGACCAGAGGGATGTCCATGATATATTATTAAGAATAAAAGCAAGCAAGGAATCCATATGCATAAGGTGATCCCATATTTGGAACATAAATAAAACATTTCATTTGTATATGTTTATATCTTTGTGTGAACATATGTATTTATTTTGAATATAATTTTTCAAAGCATAGAGAAAGGGATGGAAGGATTCACACCAAGCTCTTAACATTGGTTACTTCAGAGTTGAGTAGAAACGAGGTAGAGTAAAATTGTTAATGGTTTCCTTCTATCCCTCCATATTTTTGGACTTGATTATCAGAACAAGCTTACATTACTTTTTCAATTAAAAAATAAACCCTGTAAATGAAAGGAAAATAAAGCTCTTACTACTGTCTCATGAAATTATAAACCATCTATTTGGAAACAAGCATCATAGACACAATGAGGAATGAAATGGAAATTAGCAAGACTTGGATGAATAATCTTAACTTTGGAGTTAAAGGATGCTGGCAGTGATTTGTCTTTATAATGTGATTTGAGAAAGTATAGGGGCACCTGGCAGGCTCAGTCCATAGAGCATGCGACTCTTGATCTTGGGGATGTGAGTTTAAGCCCCATGTTGGGTGTAGAGCTTACTTAAAAATAAAAGAAAATAAATTAAAAGGGGCACCTGGCTGGTTTAGTCAGCAGAGCACATGGTTTTTAATATCAGGGTCATGAGTTCAAGGGCCACGTTGAGTGTGGAGCCTACTTAAAATAAAAATTTAAAAAATAATAAAAAATTAAAAAATAATTAAAAGAAATCAGTATTGCTACCTGTCTTTAAATCTAGTAACTCCTAGAAGGTCTTCTGGATTCTCACCTATGCTTTTGAATTGGTTACTATGTGAGGTAACATATCAGGAAGTTCACACATTGGCAGAGACTGGTTATTGATTTTATTTAACCAACATTTATTTAATGAAAATAATAATAAATGTTAATATTAACAAGAGCATTGCTATTAACATATTATTAATGTTATTATTAACTATATTAATAGTGACATTAGGAGTTAATTTCATTAACCGTCTGAAAGAGCAGGATATGGAGGAGTGGTATTCAGACAGCTGAGTGTTGATCAGGTAGTAGTCATGGAAAAGAGGTAGTAGAAAGATCACAGGAATACAGCAATGCCCCATTCTGGTGGAATTCTTCCATAGGGAGCAGGTTGAAGGATGTATTGGAAGGTCACAAGTGCTCTCAGAATGTAGGAAAAAGGACAGGAGAAAGCATGGGAATAAAGGATAGAGTCCCTCAAAACCTTGAAAGAAATCATCCAGTTTAGGAGAGGAGAGCTGTTGGAGAGAGGAAGAGAGAGGGCGATGGAGGTGAGAAAGAAAGAAGTTGGCACAGGGTGTGCTTGGGCAACCAAAGGGCGTGTGACGGATGAGCAGGGAAGAAGATGAATGCTAGGAGGTGAGGGAAGGGTAGAAGGGATATGGGAAGTCATCCAAAACAAATATGCCTAATTTGAAGTTGGCCTAGCATTGGCCTGACTTGTATTTAGTCTCATCCACCAGCCAAGTGAATTCCTACGGGTAATTTATAAAGTGAGAAAGTGTGAATTAACATCTTCATTTCCATAATCATCTTTCATAACCAAGATGTTTTAAGCATCCAGAAGGTTTAATGGATCCAGTCTGTGCATAATAGCTTCAAATGATATATTTGGACAGAGCCCTCTGAGATGTTTCATTCTCCTTTGCCAAAAACAAAGCTTCTTAAGTGAGGAAAAAGAAATACTGATCATCAGAAAAATCATGGTAAAGATATAAAGGGCACAAGAAGTTGGTGTTGTAGCAAGAATAAAAGACCAAGAGGAAGATGAGAAAACCTAATTTTGATTTGAGATGGCATGAAGTAGCTTTGACATCTTATGTGAGTCATTTAAATTCTTTAGGTCTTCGTTATATCATCAATAAGATGAGGAAATCTATGATTTCTGTGGTCTTGCGTGATACCAGTTCTCTTAGGCAAGGGATGTTTTTGAAACTGATGAACATGGTCAGAATTGGAGGGAGTTACATCTATGAAGACACACTTTAAGATCACAGAAGATTAGTAGCGTGAGTTAAAGTTTGGAGTCCCACTGAATTGGGTTTAAATTCCATCTTTACATATATTAGCAGATGATGTTAGGTAAGTTTCTTTATGCTTATTTCCCCATAAATAAAACTGAGGATAATAACAAATATGTAGCTATCGGTGTGGTGAATGTAAACAGATAATATGTGTTAAATGCTTAATGATACCTGATACCATGAAAGTGCTCAGAATGTGGTAGAAAATAAAATGAAACATTTCTGTTAATGTAAAAGCCAGATTTCTTTTTTCTTTTCTTTCTTTTTCTTTCTTTCTTTCTCTTTCTTTCCTTTCTTTTCTTTCT